>NC_138770.1:440539840-440692340 GCF_965119305.1 Pelophylax lessonae | reverse complement strand
TCTTTGAATTCAGCCCTGTGTAGGTTGATAATTTCCATTTCTATCAAACCATTTGGCATCCTTTCATTCCTAACACATTACCCAGTCTATATCAGTATAGATATCCAGCATGATATTTTTGCCCATTGAGATCTGATGTATTTTCAAAGAGTTCCTTTCATTTTTGTTTTAGCAGTATATATATATAAAATAATGTTTACATTCACTGCATAACCACTGTACATTCATTCATTCACTGCATAACCTTTACACATATTACGATAACTTAAATTTAAAACTTTATACGATACTTATATTTTAAAAATAATGTTTTACCTGAATTTATAAAACTTTGGATATGTTCCACCACTAGTTCACAAGACAAGCCAATAGCATGTTTAAAGTTGGCAGATGCTGCATCCCAGTATGAATGGTCACCCTGGCTGCGGCTCAGCCACATGGACATCACAGGCAGTAAAAGATGTACCACTGCATAAATTGCAAAGCCTGGACCTACAAGAGAAGAAAATTAGCAGAAAGCACAAAGTTTAAAGCTGAACTTATGGAATAGCACATTTTAAAAATTAACATTTAGCCAGCTTGGTTACCTGTAATTATCGATTTGTTTGATCTGGAGGGCAGCAAAATCCCCATAATAGTCTTTGCTACATGCAAGAAGTGCTCTCCTGTTACAGGGGTGCTGGAGAGACTTCCCCTCTGGTACACTGAACACAAAAGGGTTGTATTCCTTCCAATGAATACAAGGAGTTCCCTGACTGGACAAGGAAGGACTAAAGATGTCATGGGTAACCAAGCTGTTGCAATGTAAATTTTAAAAACAGATAATTTCTGGAGTTCTTCTTTAAGCTTTAAACTTTTAAACTTGTGATAAATATGACCTAAACTTTGTATTTTATTTATTTAATTTCTTTTTTCTATTAAATATTTTCTAACTCCTAAGGCACATCAAATGCCAGAAGACAGATAGACTGTGCATGCACTGGGTAGATGTTATACCAAACATTCAATTACCTGGAACTTTAGCAACTTCCCTCAAAAGCTCAAAGAGCAAATCCAGAGTGGGCGGTTGATGTTGGCGTGGACAGTTGGATACAGCAGCAGTCAGCTGCTCCAGAAGATTAATCCATACATCAATAAGACCTAATAGAGAAAAAAGCAAAGGACTATAGTAAACACAAAAAAGGAAGTATTCAACAATAGATCTAGGGTACCTATCAAGAAATTACTATGTAGACCAGGTATTTAAATCTAAAGTTTTGTAGATACATACATTTAATATGTTAGATTGATGTGTATAGTACAGGTATAGCACAAACATGATTCAATAAAAAATAAAATTGAGTGATAAAGATACACCCCCCAACCCAGCACAATACTGGCATACTGTCAAGGTATGCACAGTAAAAGCAAGCGTTTGAAACACAATAGCTATATTGGGGTTGATTTACTAAGAGCAAATAGGCTATTTAATTTGCAAAGGAAGTTGTGCTTTGCAAGGAAATTTGCCCCAGAGCTTAATGAATATGCGGTTGTTTCACTTTACAAAGAATATCAAATCATGTTCGTGAAAAAATAAAAAACACAGCATTTTTACTTGCACATGATTGAATTATGTAAGTGTCAGATAGCAGTGAATTACATTTTCTGATTTTCCAATAACTTTTCTCTGATGCAGTGGCGGAACTACTAGGGGTGCAGCAGTCGCACTTGCGACTGGGCCCTGGAGTTCCGCCACTGTGGGGGGGGGGGGCCCGCTGACCTCCCTAGTTACACTTTGGTCGGAACAGGGAAACTTACTGCACAGCACAGAGGACCTCCTACACAGTCTCCGCCGGGTCGGGGCAGCTGCAGGCTGATGAAGGGGCATGCTGTCTGAGAGCCGAATCTAAAAGAGTCAGCTGACCCAGTACAGTGATGGGGGAGGAGCTGTAGGAGGTTGGATGTCAGTGGAGACACGTGGAGCCGAGAGACAGCAATGCAGGGGGAACCAGGTGCACAGTGACAGCAAGTAAGTGTCACTGAATCCAGTCCCCACCACCACTGTTGATTTAATCCCTCCCTAGCACTGCCACTCATCCAATCCCTCCCTCCCCCCAACACTGCCACTCATCCTACCCCCCCCCCCCACTGACACTCATCCTATTACCCCTCTCCCAGCACTGCCACTCACCCCCCCCCCCAGCACTGCCACTCATTCCACTCCCCCCCCCCAGCACTGCCACTCATTCCACCCCCCCTTCCCCCAAGCACTGCCACTCATTCCACCCCCCCCTTCCCCAGCACTGCCACTCATTCCACCACCCCCCCTCCCCCAGCACTGCCACTCATTCCACCCCTCCTCCCCCAGCACTGCCACTCATTCCACACACCCCCTTCCCCAGCACTGCCACTCATTCCACCCCCCCCCCAAGCACTGCCACTCATTCCACCCCCCTTCCCCCAGCACTGCCATTCATTCCACCCCCCTCCCCCAGCACTGCCATTCATCCCCTTCTCCTCTCCAGCACTGCCACTCATCCCCTCCCGCTCCCCAGCACTGCCACTCATCCCCCCCCTCTCCCCCTCCCCAGCACTGCCACTCAATCCCACCCCCATTGCACTGCCACTCAATCCCACCCCCCATTACTGCCACTCAATCCCATCTCATCCCCCTCCCCCACCAGCACTGCCACTCATCCCATCCCCCTCCCCCACCAGCAGTGCCACTCATCTCATCCCCCTCCCCCACCAGCACTGCCACTCATCCCATCCCACTCACCCACCCCAGCACTGTCACTCATCCCATCCCCGCAGCAGGGGCGTATGTACAGGATTCCTAGGGGTCGCAATTGCATGCTCCAGGGTTCCCAAGCAGCCATTGTACACCTGAATAGGAGGGGCGGCATATAGAGGATCCATTCCCCTTCATTTTCCTCCTGCAGCCTTTCAGCTGCTGCAGGAGGAAAATAAAGGGGGTCTATTCCTCTATATGCCACCCCTCCTATTCACTGCCTGCTGCCCCAACCTGTTGTGTGCTCCTTGGCCCCCCATTCTCCACAATGCTGCCGGGTTCCCCCCTCCTTCCGGCTGCTGCGGGGGATGCTTTGTGGATGGAGAGCAGGGAAGGGGGCCAGTGAATGTGTAATTTACCGGCCCCTCTCTTGTCTTAATAAATAGAGTCAGTGATCCGTAGTGATCACTGACCCAGTTCATTTATAACTGAGGCATAGTAAACTTTGTTTACTATGCTTCAATTTGTGAATGAACAGGAAGCCTCTGTACAGAGCTATTCCTTTCCAATAATTCTGTGCAGCTGAGGCTGCGGAGATGGAGATGGAAGGCTGTGTCCTCAAACTCCTTTCCCAGTTTCAAAGATGAAACATGAGAGGTCTGTTTAGACCCCTGATATCTCTCCCACAGTCCATATTCCCATCACACATGTTTATGGAATGAGCTCCTAAGGTACTGGGTGCAGTAGCGACCACCAGCTGGATACTGAAACTTGCACGATATGTAGCTATTTGCCAGCACACCAAGGATCATCAATTTCGTTTTTTTATTTAAGAAAGATCAAATCACAAAACGGTGTAGTGCAAAGTTTTGGAGCCACGCACGACCCCTTCGTCAGGCCTTTATTTGGACGAAACTGATGATTCTTGGTGTGCTGGTGAATATCTACATATGATAGCTCACCCAAGCCCCCCCAAGGGGCTCCTAAAAAAATGTAAAAAATAATAATAAAAAAAAATTGTGGAAAATAAAATAAAATAAACTGGTAAAGAATAAAATGACTAAAATAAAAAAATATTTACACCAGTGGCGGAACTACCAGGGTCCCAAAAGTTGCACTTGTGACCAGGCCCTAGCGTTTCGCCACCGGCTGGGGGTCCCTTTATGGTTTCTTGTACCCGGGCCCTGAAGGTTCTAGTTACGCCTCTGCTATGATGCCTTCTAATTTGCAATAGAAACAGACAATTATAATCTGATCTAATCTGTTTGACACTCTTCTGCTCCATTTTCAAAAGTTTCTGATGTTTTTACATGTTTACTTAACCGGTTGCCAACTGCTCACAGTATATTTACTGCGGCAGTCAGCCCCGGCCAGGCAGAGTGACGTAGGTCTACGTCGCTCGCCTGTCACTCCTTTTAGAGCCAATAGCGGGCGAGCGCCTCGGCTCGTTCACAAAGGAGTGCAGGCGTGTAACCGGCGGACCCGATGTCCGCCGGTCACACTACGATCGCCGGTACAGCGGGAGAAAGACAGAGCGGCTTATGTAAACAAGCCGCCTGTCATTCTCCCCTGTGTAAAAATGAAGATCAGACGGTTCTACTATGTAGAACCGTTGATCTTTGTTTTTACACTAGGAGACCTGTCCCCCTACAGTTAGAATCACGCCCCTAGGACACACTTAACCCCTCCCTGTCCAATACAGTTAACCCCTTCCCTGCCAGTGTCATTTTTGCAGTAACAGTGCATATATATAGCACTGATTACTGCAGTAATGTCACTGGTACCCCCAAAAGTGTCAAAAATGTCAGTCAAGGGTCCGATCTGTCCGCCGCAATGTCGCAGTACCGCAAAAAAAAAAAAAAAAAAAAAAAAAATCGCAGATCGCCGCCATTACTCGTTAAAAAAAAAAAACACCAAAAATGACAAAAATCTTTCCCTTTGTTAGTAAACGCGATAACTTTTGCGCAAACCAATCAAAATACGCTTTTTGCGATTTTTTTTACCAAACATATGTAGCGTAAAACAATTTGGCCGAAAATGTTAAAAAATTTTGATTTTTACATTTTTTTGGGGGGGGGAATTTCATATAAAAAAAAAGTGAAAAATATTGTTATTTTTGCAAAAATTACGCTCTTTTTTTGTTTATAGCGCATGATCAAAAAATCGCACAGGTGATCAAATACCACCAAAAGAAAGCTCTGTTTGTGGGAAAAAAAGGACGTGAAATTCATTTAGGTACAGCGTCGCACGACCGCGCAATTGTCCGTCAAAGTCACGCAGTAAAAAAATCGCAAAAAACCCCCTGGTCAGGAAGGGGGTAAAATCTTCCGGGGCTTACGTGGATAAAATATTACTTATTCACTCACCAGTGTCATCATCAAACTCGGATAACACTGCATCAATGCCATCTTCACTACTTGCTGATCTTTCCTGGACACGTCGTGGCAAACTGTTCAGACGTCCACATAGAAAAATCGGCTTCATTGGCATCTTATATATTTTTGCCAGTAACTGCAGAAAGCAAGTATAATTTACATATAATAAACACTATATATATATATATATACACACACACACACACACACTATATTATATATATATATATATATATACACACATACACACACACAAAAATGTCCAAAATGTTTTGGTATGCTGATGCCGTAAGAGACCCCTTCACTGAAACTAAGGGGCCAAGCCAAGCCTATTGCTACAAACTTTCAGTCATTGCTCCTGCTGTGTTTGAATCTGGCTGATTGTTAGAGACCTGTTTGGCCTTGTTCTTCAATGTGTCCCAATCATGTAAAAAGAAATTAGTGAATTAACAAAAAGTCCATTTGGCGACTAAGTGTGACTCTAGAAGGATAACAACAACGTTGGGATCTACTCAAAAGCCTGACCGGCAGCTGGCTCAGCCTCTCAGCATTCTGCTGAGAGCCTGAGACAGCCGCTCACGCTCCCTCTCCTGTCTGAAACTAGAGTAAGCACTGGAGGGGCAGGGCAGAGAGTGGCGACCGAATCCAGTCCCCACCACCACTGTTAATTTAATCCCTCCCTAGCACTGCCACTCATCCAATCCCTTCCTCCCCCAGCACTGCCACTCATCCTACCCCCCCCCCTTTCTCAGAGCAGATTGAGAACTGAGAGTTCATCGGTCATGTGATAGCCCAGATCTCTTAGAGCTGGTGAGGGACAGGAAGGTAAGTGTGTATATTTGTTTATTTTTTCGTATTCCCACACCTGCCCCTAATTTGTTCTTCGTGTAATAGAGAGAGAGTGACCTGTTTTAAGAACTAAAGTCAGGTAATGCATAGTATTATCTAGTGATGACTATTAGAACGAGAAAATAAAACACTTAGTCGCCAAATGGACTTTGTTAATTCACTAATTTCTTTTGACATGATTGGCCTTGCTCCCAAACAGGTCTCTTACAATCAACCAGATTCAAACACAGCAGGAGCAATGACTGAAAGTTTGTAACAATAGGACAATACATCCCATTCCTTTTTGAAAAAGAACAATTAGAATATTCTCTTAAACACATAGGGGGGAATATTTCAAAACTGCAGCAGACAGAATTGCATAGCAACCCATCAGCTTCTAGCTTCATAGATTATTGCTGGAAAACTCCCATCAGTGTGTATACTGTGACCAGAGGAACCAGGTACCATTTTATTATTGTAATTTGTATACTTACAATTTGGATTTTTGACTTACCATAAAATCCATTTCTCTGATGTTCATTGATGGACACAGCTCCTGATCTTCATAACCATTGGGTTATACTGTCCTCTACAGGAGTAGGACACTAGGCAGAAAAATAAATAATCTGGCTACGCCTTTGGGCAGTCCCAGGGGTATACTCCCCTCTCCCTGCTATAGGGACTCAGTTTTGTTACAAACAGTGTCAGAAGAATTACAACAGAGGGGTGGGTGCTGTGTCCATCAATGAACATCAGATAAATAGATTTTACGGTCAAAAATCCCATTTTCTCTTTTGTTCATTGACACAGCTCCTGATCTTCATAACCATTGGGATGTCCCAAAGCAGTGTTAAACATGAGGGGTGGGAACAGCAAAAAAATTCCCCAGGCTAAACAGTAGCCAACCAGGTAACATGAGCTTAACCAAAACAACTGGAGCCTACCTGAAAAAAACAAAACAAACAATACACCCTCAAAGAAGATTAAGTCCTCTAAAACAGCAGCCTGTAAAACCTTGCAGCTAAAAGAAGCATCCGCAGGTACCAACACATCCACTTTATAGAACTTTGTGAAAGTGTGCACCGATGACCAGGTGGCCGCCTTGCAAACCTGCTTTACTGACGCCTGATGACAGAAGGCCCAGGAGGCACTGAGCGGCCGAGTAGAGTGCGCCTTGACAGGGAAAGGAGGAACCTGACCCTTGATGGAATAGACCTGAATCACCGCCTGTCTGATCCATCTGGAAATGGTCGCAGAGGAAGCAGGCAACCCTTTCCGAGGCCCATCTGTGAGCGCAAATAGTGAGTCTGACTTCCTAAAAGACTCCGTAGCTGCCAGTTACACCCTAATTGCCTGGACCACATCCAAGGCATGCAAGGCAATTTCCTTCGGATGTTTCAGCCTGGGACACAGGGAAGGCAACACAATGTCTTCATTCAAATGAAAATCAGAGACAACCTTTGGGAGGAACAACGGAGATGGGCGAAGAAAAATGTTATCTCTGAATCACAGAGTAAGGTGAATGACAGGATAACGCCACCAGTTCTGACACCCTGCACGCAGAGGTGATAGCCATCAAAAAGGCCACCTTCTGAGACTGCATAAGCAAGGGAATCTCCTAAAGATTCTCAAAGGGAGGCTGCTGGAGGACCGAAAGCACCATATTGAGGTCCCAAGGCGGCAACAGAGACCGCACTGGATGACCCAATCGTTGGAACGCCCTGAAGAAAGGTACGCACAAGGGAGTGTGTGCCCAAGGGTCATTAGAAGAAGACAGCTAAAGCTGACACCTGGCCTTTGATGCCAACAGATCCACTTCGGGGATGCGCCACCGGAGACACAACTGATGAAACACGTCCGGATGAAGGGACCACTTCCTTTGGTCCAACACACTTTTTGTGCCCCCTTGATGACTGACATAAGCCACGGCCATGACATTGTCTGATTGAATGCGCACTGGATATCCCTGAAGACGATTAGTCCAATGGTCAGGCACAGTCTGATCGCTCAGAGTTCCAAGACATTGATCGGTAGTCTGGACTCTTCCAGTGTCCAGATCCCCAGAGCAGAATTTGTGCAGAGAACGCCTCCCCAGCCAGACAGGCTGGCATCCGTGGTAACCACTGTCCAAAACAAGGGGAGGAAGGATTTGCCCAGCCAAAGCACCAGAGAATGAAGCCACCATATCAGGGACTCCTTCGTTCCCCCGGCTCAGATGGATCTGATTGTCCAGAGATTGTGCAATCTTGTCCCATTTAGCCAGAATCTCCCTTTGCAGGGACCTCGTATGTAACTGTGCAAACAGAACCGCCTTGAAGGTAGACATCAGTCCCAGCAACCGCATGCAAGTCCGGAGGGATGACCATCTGCTGGAAAAGCAGAAGACAAATTGCAGCCTGCAGTTTCTGGAGTTTGTCCAGAGGAAGGAGCACTCTGGCTAAGGCCGAGTCCAGAGTCAGAACCAGAGCAGACTTCTGAAAATTCAGAATCCAGCCGAACTCCCTCAGAGTTCGCATGGTGATTTCCAGGTTTTCCACCAGAACAGTGGGGACTCTGCTCGCAGGAGGAGGTCGTCCAAGTAGCTCAGTACTGTGATCACCCATTGGCGTAACAATGCTAGCACCGGGGCTAATATTTTTGTGAAGACCCGAGGAGCAGAGGCGAGACCAAAGGCGAGGTAACGCCACAAACTGATAATGCTCCTCTCCCAAGGCAAAGCGGAGGAAGCGCTGGGGATGGCACATATTAGAATGTGAATAGAGGCAAGAAAATCTCCCTGATGCAGGGATGCCACCACTGTGCGAATGGACTCCATCCTGAACTTTTGCACCCACACAAAGCAGTTCAGTGTAATGTTCCGGTACTTTTGGTACCCTAAATTACACTTTCCACAAGTGTATGCGCCCCACCATTTACTTTTGGAAAGGTGCGCATACACCTTTAAGACTGGAGCTGTCATCACCCAGCGCCGGACTAGATGGCTATTTAAAGCGCCGGTTCTCACTCACATGTGTTCGTTCAAACACCCTTACCTGGATGCTAACCTTGCTTGAAGCTTCCATGCTTGCAAGCTTACCTCGCTGACGGAACCTCGCCGCGCTGATCCCTGTATCCCGCTACTGGATCATCCGCCTCTCCTGAACCACCCTTCGGCTGTATCGCTAATAGTGCTAAGTACCCCACAGGGGAATTCTCTATAAACTTATACTAAGCTTACACTATCTAGCTCTGCATAGTAAAGACTGTTTATCACATCTGCATAACTAGATTGCTAGCTCTTGAGACTACTGCTACTTTTCTGCACTGGGTTGATCTCTTTTGTATGTCCACCTGCTATTCTATCATCTGCTATCATACAACATTGCTAAACCTTCCTGCATCCATCTGCTACTGTCTCACCTTCAAGTGTCTATCACCTACCACCTCCACTCAACCTATCCCTCAACCTTCATCATTGTGTTACCACATACATAAAGTCACTCTAGGAACCAGCTTGCTAATTGTGTGTATTTACTGGCTGAAATAAGACCTTCCACACATGATGAGTCATTGAGGTTGGGAATGGTATCTCAGCATATCTCTTACATGACTACTGACGTGGAACTATTTCTGCAGCTGAAAATCCACACCATATAAGAACGCAGGAGCGTTACAGATTGAACGAACCAAAAAATGGATTCAGCAGAAATAACCACTCAGGTGACACAATTAAAACAGCAAGTATCTGCGTTAATACACGCACTTGCTGAATTAAAAGAAGACAATCAGGCTCTGTCGCAGCAGGTAATTAGACTGACACAACTTACCTCTGCTCAGTCCCCTGAACCCAAGATAAATCCCCCTTTGGTATTTACAGGCGATCGCAAACAATTTCACGAATTTAAAAACGCATGTGAGTTACTTTTTTTGCTAAAACCTCGTACCTACCTTACTGATCACATTAAGGTTTGTACTATTATTTCTTACCTATCAAGCGATCCTCGAGCCTGGGCAGATTCTCTTTTTGAGAAAAACGACCAGCTTCTCAACTCCTATGCCTTTTTCCTGGCAGAGCTCACTAGCCTATATGATGACCCCAATAGGCAGAGTACTGCTGATCTTCAGTTAAGATCTTTGAAACAAGGAAGGAGGCCTGTAGAAGACTTTGTCACAGAGTTCAAGAGATGGACCCTTGATTCAGAATGGAATGATGCATCTCTGAAAACCCAATTTAGGCTTTGCCTATCAGAAGCCGTTAAGGACGAGCTCGCCCGAGCGGATCTGCCAAACACCCTGGATGCATTAATACAACTCAGTATTACCATAGATAGAAGACTACGAGAAAGAAAGGCTGAAAAGATGGGAATGCCATTATCCGTTTCCTCTCAGAGTCTGGCCGTTCCTATGGAGGTAGGAACCATACGCCCACCGCTATCAACTATGGAAAAAGCCAAAAGACGAAATGAAAATCTCTGCTTGTACTGTGCATCCCCGGATCACAAGATAAACGTCTGTCCCCTAGTCAACAAAAAGAAGGGTGAGTGTTCACATGTCTCCCTAGGAGGATTGACAACTTCATTCACTAACCCCTACATTTCTGTTTTTTTGACATTACAGTGGGACCAGAACAGGATTACTACTAAGGCCATGATTGACACAGGATCTTGTGGAAATTATATGGATATATGTTTTGTTGCTTTAAATAAAATTCCTATTATTTCTAAACTCAAACCTGTCTCAGTAAGTCTTATTACCGGTGTTCCGTTATCCTCTGGTCCGATCACCGATCAGACACAAGCACTTCTAGTCACTATTAATGAGTCTCATAGGGAGACTTCTACCTTCGATTTAATACCATCACCCCACTTTCCCATTGTGTTGGGACTTCCCTGGTTGCACACACACCAACCAACCATAGATTGGAAGAAACGGTCCTTGACCTTCCCTTCTTGTTATTGCGAGGAGACGTGTAACCTCCCGTTTTCCGGGAAGATTCTGTCTGTGGTGACAGATGAGATTGCACCACTATGTTATCAGGATCTTTCTGAGGTTTTTGTTGAGAAAAATGCTCAAGCATTACCTCCTCATCGAGACTATGATTGTAGCATTGATCTACTCCCAAATAGCAAATTGCCGTTCGGTCATGTTTATCCTCTTTCACAGGATGAACTTGCCCATCTCAAAACCTATTTGGATGAGAACTTGGAAAAAGGTTTTATTAGACCTTCCACTTCTTCCACAGCAGCAGGACTCTTTTTTGTTCGCAATAAAGATTCAAGTCTCAGACCTATCATCGACTACAGGAAATTGAATGCTATCACAATAAAAGATCGCTATCCTCTACCGCTTATCCCTGAGCTCATTGAGCAGGTGCATGGAGCTACCTATTTTTCAAAATTAGACCTGAAAGGAGCATACAATCTCATTCGAATCCGTGATGGACACGAGTGGAAGACTGCATTCAGAACTAGATACGGATTGTTCGAATATCTTGTGATGCCATTCGGCCTATGCAATGCCCCTGCAGTTTTCCAACGATTTATAAACGATATTTTTAAAGACTTACTAGATGTCTGTGTTGTGGTATATCTGGACGATATACTTATATATTCACGGACCCTGTCTGAACACATAAGACATGTAAGACTTGTATTATCGAGATTGCTTGCACATAATCTTTATGTGAAGCTGAAGAAATGCTTGTTCCATAAAGATGAGGTACTCTTTCTAGGCTACATCATATCCAAAACAGGAATCGAGATGGACATGAGTAAAATATCCTGCATTCAGGATTGGCCTACACCAACTACACGCAAGGCGCTACAGCGATTCCTGGGATTTTCAAATTTCTACAGGAAGTTCATAAAAAACTTTTCTGCTATTGTGAGACCCCTCACACAGCTTACTAGCATAAAAATACCATTTAAATGGTCAGAAGAAGCAAATAAGGTTTTCCACTTGTTAAAGACAAGGTTTACTTCCGCTCCCATATTACGCCATCCAGACCCATCCCTCCAATACATTCTGGAGGTAGATGCGTCAAACATGGCAGTAGGAGCAATACTCTCCCAACGACCTACCCACACTTCACCACTTCATCCAGTCGCCTTTTTTTCTAAATCCCTGAGCAGTCCCGAGATAAATTACCCCGTGGGTGAAAAGGAACTGCTTGCTATAAAATTGGCTCTGGAGAATTGGCGACATTTACTCGAAGGCACCCAACTACCAATAATTATATACACGGACAATAAAAACCTCCAATATCTTCAGACTAGCAAAACTCTCTCGCATCGACAGGTACGATGGTCACTATTCTTTCTAAGGTTTAACTTCCTAGTGACCTACACACCTGCAGATAAGAACAAAAAGGCGGATGCACTATCACGACTAACTGAAGAAAACTACTTTGAAATCCCTTCCGTTCCTATAATACCTCACAAACGCATTATTGGAGTTGTCCGTTCCTTAAAGGAAGAGGTTCTGCATGGTATAAGTTTGGATTCACCCCCACCACAACTAAATACTGATGCAGAAGGCTTCCTCTACTACAACGACAAACTTTACATACCACCTACCCTACGCACCAAGATCTTGGAATTATCGCATGATGTGCCTATGGCAGGACATATGGGTATGACAAAGACTTTCAATTTGATTTCTCGACAATTCTGGTGGCCTGACATGAAAACATCTATACAAAAATTCGTCTCTTCATGCAATGTCTGTGCCAGGTCCAAAATTGACACTACGAGACCATCCGGTCTACTATGCAGTCTACCAATACCCCAAACTCCATGGGAGGTTTTGTCATTGGACTTCATCGTAGAATTGCCTCCTTCCAAAGGATTTAATACCATCTTGGTGTCAGTGGACCATCTGACAAAGATGGCACATTTCATTGCTATTCGCAGACTACCTTCGTCCAAACAAACGGCAGAACTCCTGATGAAACATGTCTTCAGATTACATGGTATCCCAAAAACTCTTCTGTCTGACCGTGGATCCCAATTTATTTCTAAATTCTGGCAAGAACTATGTCACATACTACGGATTGAGCGGAAGCTCACTTCTCCTTACCATCCGCAGACCAACGGACAGACTGAAAGAGTCAACCAATGCATCGAGCAGTATTTACGTTGTTACACTTCTTACCAACAGGATGATTGGTTGGATCTTCTCCCCCTGGCAGAATTTGCCTACAACAACGCAACTCACAGTACAACCAAGCAGAGTCCGTTCTACTTGAACTATGGGTTCCATCCCTCTATTCTCCCTCCACGCATCCTTCCTTCAAATAACCCAGTAGCCTCAGACTATCTTACCCAAATAAAGGATTCTCTGGGTTTACTAAATACTACCATTGCACACGCTCACAGTCAACAAAAGAAGTACTATGATCTTCGTAGAAGACCTTCTCCACAGTATACTATCGGGGACCTCGTTTGGCTCTCAACAAAAAACTTGAGACTGAAGATCCCTAGCAAAAAGCTTGGACCTCTGTTCTTGGGACCTTTCCCAATCAAGAAACTTATTGGAAAAGCTGCAGTGCAGCTTACATTGCCAATGGACCTAAAAATCCATCCCATTTTCCATGTGTCGCTACTAAAACCCCATGTTCCGGACCAAGGAATAAGGCCTAATATTCCACCTCCCCCTCCTGTACAAGTTGAAGGTGGAGAAGAATACGAGATAAAAGAGATTCTGGATTCTCGTATCTACAGAAGAAGACTTCAGTACTTGGTTAGATGGAAGAACTATGGGCCCCAAGACGACACCTGGCTAAACACCTCTGACATACATGCCCCTAGATTAATCCGCAATTTTCATGCGAGATACCCAGACAAACCAGCTCCAGAGGCCTTCAGGAGCAGGCCTTAAGGGGGGGGTATTGTAATGTTCCGGTACCTTTGGTACCCTAAATTACACTTTCCACAAGTGTATGCGCCCCACCATTTACTTTTGGAAAGGTGCGCATACACCTTTAAGACTGGAGCTGTCATCACCCAGCGCCGGACTAGATGGCTATTTAAAGCGCCGGTTCTCACTCACATGTGTTCGTTCAAACACCCTTACCTGGATGCTAACCTTGCTTGAAGCTTCCATGCTTGCAAGCTTACCTCGCTGACGGAACCTCGCCGCGCTGATCCCTGTATCCCGCTACTGGATCATCCGCCTCTCCTGAACCACCCTTCGGCTGTATCGCTAATAGTGCTAAGTACCCCACAGGGGAATTCTCTATAAACTTATACTAAGCTTACACTATCTAGCTCTGCATAGTAAAGACTGTTTATCACATCTGCATAACTAGATTGCTAGCTCTTGAGACTACTGCTACTTTTCTGCACTGGGTTGATCTCTTTTGTATGTCCACCTGCTATTCTATCATCTGCTATCATACAACATTGCTAAACCTTCCTGCATCCATCTGCTACTGTCTCACCTTCAAGTGTCTATCACCTACCACCTCCACTCAACCTATCCCTCAACCTTCATCATTGTGTTACCACATACATAAAGTCACTCTAGGAACCAGCTTGCTAATTGTGTGTATTTACTGGCTGAAATAAGACCTTCCACACATGATGAGTCATTGAGGTTGGGAATGGTATCTCAGCATATCTCTTACATGACTACTGACGTGGAAATATTTCTGCAGCTGAAAATCCACACCATATAAGAACGCAGGAGCGTTACATTCAGCGCCTTGGGGTCCAGGATTGGACGCACCTTGTCTTTCTTGCTGGGAACTGTAAACATGTTTGCGTAAAAACCCTGAAAACGTTCCGAAGTTGGAACCCGGACAATCACCTCTTGAAGCAACTAGGTCTTGTACAGCCCCAAACAGAACCTGTAAATGATCCAGGGACAAGCGCAAGTTGGAAGGAAAGAACCTTTCCGGGGGACAAGAGTGAAACTCGATCTTATAGCCGCACTGAATGATTTTGTGGACCCACTTGTCTTGTACCAGGGAAGTCCATGGGTCCGGGAACCATCGCAGACTCCCCCCCCCCCCCCGATACAGGTGAGGACGCACCTTCATGCTGAAGGAGCTTTGTCCGCCGGTTTGAAGAAGCCCGCTCTCGGCTTGCCAGACCAGGTTGGTTTGGATCCTCCAGAAGAGGCCTTGAAAGCCTTCAAGCACTTGTCAGTCGGCCCTGACGAATGAAAAAACTTCTTAAGAGCCGAGAAGGAGGGCCCACATCTACAACAAGATTACTTGCCCTTCGTAGCCTGCAGAAGAAAAGTACTCTTTTCCCCTGTGAGACCTTTAATGATGTCATGCAGGGTATCCCCAAACAGGCAATCCCCTTGAAAGGAGAGATCAGTCAAGGCCTTTTTAGAAGTCTGGTCTGCAGACCAGCATTTAAGCCAAAAGACATGCTGAAAGACCACTGTGGAAACAGAGCCGAGCCACTAGGGGAGCCGCAACCAAAGAGGCATCACAGATAAACTACAGCCCCTGGACCAGCTGGTCTGCCAGCTCATTAAAAGGCAGGGGGGAGCTGTTCTCCCTCCAGGTCACGGTGTAAAAGCTTAGCCCACTCGGTCAGAGTTTGTGACACCAGGGCAATGGTGAATACCGGCCTCAGTTCCGAACCAGCCAGAGTGTACAAATTGTGGGCCACAGCCTCTGCCTTCCTGTCAGCCAAATCCTTAAAGGCCTGAGACTCTTCAACTGGAATCATTGTTGCCAATCTGGAAACCGGAGGGTGAAGCACCGGTGGAACAGTCAACTTCTTAATAAGGGACTCTTCATAGTCCCTCACAGTGTAACACCTAGTAAATTGCTTAGGGACCCCAAGGGGACCCTTTGGTCGTCCCCACTCTTTAGCAACAATTCTGTCAAAATAGGTGGGGAAAGGAAACACCTTTGCCACTTTGGATGGCTTGTGAGTGCCAAAGGGAACCTGCACATCCGTCGCAGCTGCATCCTCCATCATCATGGTCTCACACACAGATACAATCATCGCTTCAACCAGCGCCTTTTCGTGCACAGTTGCAGATGTGGAGAAATCATCCCCACTATCTGAGGATTCCTGGCGCGTGGTCGCAGACCCAGCAGGGTGACCCACGTCCACGGCGGCAGATTCAGATTCAGGCAGGACGGTGGGCTGCAAACCCCCCCCCCCCCCGTCGATCGTCCGGACGCTGGTGGCACACCACCCCAGCCCCCATCGCCAGCAAAGCGCCCTGCCCCCACCCCAGGAGGTAGACCAGACAACCCACACAGCCCCAGGGTAGGATGGGGTTTAGATGGACGGGGGGTTCCTGACAAGAACCTGGAGGTCTGACTGTCCCAAGGAGGGGCCCATGTCCACCCCAAAATCCTCCAGGGGAAGAGGGGGGACAGATACTCACCATACCAGGGACCAGGCAGGCACCACTCTAGACAGAACCCCTCGCCATCCAAATTGGGAGCTGCCGATCAAGAGGAATGCTGCGACTTAGGCCAAGACCCGGTCGTATGCGACCTCGCGAGGTGTTTAACTCGCAGGCCAGCCCTTGTCCAGTGGAGCTATGTCGCGGAGCTAGATCAGCACGGAGCTGAAGTCTGCGCACGCTCGTTGGCCAGATTGGGGTGACCAATGAATCTAGATTTTCCAGCCTATCGCCCAGTCCGGCAGTTGATTGTAGATCTCTCAAAAAAAAAACAAGGAGAAAAAAATGTCTCAGGAAAAAACCAGGAGAAAAAATGTCTATCCAAAACGAAAAAATTGCCAGGACCATGGATCCCAGCAAGGAACTAGGTCCATACTCCTGACTAGACAGAAAAAAAACAAACTGAGTACCTATAGCAGGGAGAGGGAGTATGTCCCCCTGGGACTGCTCATAGGTGTAGCCAGCTTCTTTTTCTGCCTAGTGTCCTACTCCTGTGGGGGGCAGTATAACCCAATGGTTATGAAAATCATGGGCTGTGTCCGTCAAGGAACGAAAGAGAAAATGGCATTTGGCCACAAGATTCACAATACTGGCACATTTATATTATACAATTGCTCAGAGACTAGCTACAAGCATATAAAACAGTAGCGCTTCCGTGTCATATGTGTAGCCTAATAGCACTTTACCTGTGAACACCGTCTCAGATAGTCAAGAGCTGGAAGGCATAGGTCTGTGGATGATGACGATGTGGATGCACAGTCTCCAATTTCTTTACAATCAGCCTCACCTGAAGGAAATAAAAATTTTTATTAGAGCTTATTCAATAATCTCCCAAACAATATGCTAGACATACTTTACCAAAAGTGGGAAACAAAGTATAAACGGAGGTATTACACACAGTGCTCCCTGTGATATACACCTCTCAAGAAATTACTTCTAAGTTAATATCTTTACATGGCAGGTGTATAAGCGCAGGCTTTAAAGAATAGATACTGGAAGTGAAATTAACGTAACATCTGCCATGGAGAGCTGTATGAAAATGTATGTTGCGCTAAAAAATACAGCACATTGCTGCATACTTAAAGGTTGCAACAGAGCAACTTCCACAGTCGTTAGATGATAGAAAAATTGAATTATTTGTCTTCAAATAGAATAAGCACCATGCACAAATACCAAACCTTTATCCCACCTATGAAGCACAAGGAAAAGAGAATTACTGTTTGAGGGTTCTTTCCTGCCTCTAGGACCTTACGACTCTACAGCAGGAACAAAGTAATTCAAAATTGTATCATAAAAATGTACTGTTTATATTACAGTAAGTCTGGGTCCCAGCGGGGCTTGCCAGTGGTAGGACTATGGTTGTGTATTTCCAATTAAACAGTTGATAGCCAGTTAATTAACATGTAAACAAGCATTCAGGAATCTGCCTTTCTGAAGTATTCTATATATATTTTATTGTGGGGTACCGTGTAGCAGGATTGTGTAAGGTGTATATATGTGTCACCTATATATACACATATATATGTTCACAAATATACCGTGCACTGCAATTGCTCTAGATCTGAGGGGAAGCTCTGAAATGAGGGAAAGCTCTGCTGAATCAATCATGTTCAAGCAAAAATGCTGTTTTTTTTTTTTCCCCTTGCATGTTCCCCTCAGATCTAGAGCAACTACACTTGCAGTTCACAGACTATTTGCCTTTAGTAAATCAACCCTCCCTATAATGTGGGGTTCCAGGGTTTATGGCTGATGTAGAGAAAACAAAATGTTTTTTTTTTTTCCAGACACTTCATAACTTGGGTTTTGAATCTCAGAGGTTGAAGGGTTTGGGTGGAAATGCGCCTCCATTCCTAGTTCCACATATTCAGGACTCCCTCTGCTGTGAAAGCCTGCTGCATGGTGAAAAGGCTGAATTCTGAAAGAACATTAAAGAGTACATGTGGTGCCTGTTTTGGGAAACCCGTTAGGGAGCACCCTGTTAGTCATGAACTGACCTAGTTCAAGTTGTATTTTTGAAATGGTGAAAAGGCTGAATTCTGAAAGAACATTAACGAGTACATGTGGTGCCTGTTTTGGGAAACCCGTTAGGGAGCACCCTGTTAGTCATGAACTGACCTAGTTCAAGTTGTATTTTTTTGGAATAATTTCATTATTGAACAACTACAATGCTCTCAGTCAATTAAAATGTTAATAAACCTCAAACCTGAAAATTTAAGAAAGTAAAAGTGATATTTTGGCTCTCTTAGGAGAATATCTATGTATTCATAATTATTGGGCAAATATTAGTGTGTATGGTTTTCCTTCACTGTAAATCTCCCGTTTAAGAAGGGCCCACAAGTTCTCAGTAAGGATTGGGTAAGGCGAGGAAGGGGGTCAGGTCATTATTCTTTCATCTTTAAGCCCTTTAGTGGCTAGCCATGCAGTAAAGTACTTTGATGCATGCAATGGAGCATTGTCCTGCATAAATATCATGGTCTTCTTGAAAGATGCAGACTTTTCCTGTACTGCTGCTTGCTTGAAGAAAGTACCTTCTAAAAACTGGCAGTAGGTTTGGGATTGATTGAGATTATTTTGAGTCCATTTTCAACCCAAAAAGGTCCAACTAGTTCACCTTTAATAATACCAGAACCCCAACTCCACCTTGCTGGCGTCTGAGTCGAAGTGGAGCTCTGTGCCCGTTACTGACCTAGCCACTGGCCCATCCACCTGGTCCGTCAAGAGTCAGTCTCATCTCATCAGTCCATAAAACCTTTATAAAATCTTTAGATATTTCTTGGCTCAGTCTTGACGTTTCAACTTATGTGTCTTGTTCAGTGGTGGTCTAGTTTCAGCCTCCCTTACCTTGGCCATGTCTCTGAGCACTGAATACCTGCGCCTAGAACAACACATATACACAGGGGACTCATCATTCTTACGAATAGCTAATAACATTTGGGCACTCCAGTTAGGTTGTAGTTCTGGAATATGACAGCACTGGAACTTTTTTCTCCACAGGTTTCTTGGGACACTGTTGATGGTTCTGTGATCACACCCTAATATCTTAGCCATTTCAAGAGTGCTGCATCCCTCTGAAAGACTTTACAATTTTTTACTTTTTATAGTCAGATAAATAACTTTTTGGCCAATTTTGCCTGAGGAAAAGAAACATAGAATGTGTCGGCAGATAAGAACCATTTGGCCCATCTAGTCTGCCCAATATATCTGAATCTGCCTATCAAATATGCACACCTTGATCTAGAGTGTTGATCTCCTTAGGACACATTCTCCCTCATTATACAAATATAAATCACTTGATATGCTTACTTCTATTAAGCATTTAGGTTTATATAACTTGGAGTTGGACAATATGCATAGAAATGATGATTTGTTCAAAATACTCACTTGCCTAATAATTGTTCACACAGTTTACTACACACACACACACTTTTTTTACTATACACAAGTTTGAAGCATTAAAAAATAATTATATGCTGAATTTTAGTCAAAGACCCTTGAATATTGCACTATAAAAACACATATCAATTTTAAACCCTACAAATTGCTGGGAGTCGATGTTGTGCCTAGAACAACACATATACACAGGAGACTCATCATTCTTACGAATAGCTAATAACATTGGTTGTGGTTCTAAAGAGGAATGAAGTGTACCTAATCCCTTGACAAATTTCATAAGGCACATAATGTAATCAGTGGCTGCATTAGCAAAGACTTGAATGTTGTCTGTATTCAGGAATGCTTCAAACACATCGAACACTGGAGCCTGGCGTTTTCCTAGGAGACAAAGACAGACACAAATTAGTATGTTTATGAAATAAAAAAAGGCATTTACTTTCAGATCAAACGGAAGAGAACAGAGAAGCAGACCCCTATCAAAATGTAGATAGTAACATTTCAAGATCTCTTCTCATTTATCAATACAATAAAAAATGATCTGCACAGATCACCATCATCAGGCAATTTACTGCGCATTGGCTGCAATGGGGACTCTACAGGCAGATGTTGATGAGATTGGCAAGGCACGATTGTAAGAAATGTTTTGCAGCAGCTGGAAGCTGCTGTATATATTGCTAACTGAATAATTAACAAACGCAAGATTTTCCATGTCTGTTAGCATTGGAGCTTCTTCCTCCCTTTCTATTCTTGTGACTTAAGAACAAGAAATGAAAGAAATGGCTATCACAGGAAAGAAAGACATCAAAGGACTCGAAAAGATGATTTTCTAACCATTGAAAAAATGTTGATGTCCCCATTGGTGAGATTTCCCATCACTTTCTGTCGGATTGACCACCCAGCTACTAGGGCAGGAAGTGGGAAGGTTTTTCCCCAGCAAGGATACAGACTGGGTGGAGTTAGGATTTAAAGGACAGTTTATCCAAAACTGATGGTTGGAAATTTCTGGGATGAATCTGACATACTGATTATTTAGATATTTTGGAAACGGAAGCTAGCTTGCCACTGGAGTTCATAATTATGCCCTTTCTTTGCTATTCTTACTTAAGTCAAAGTTCCAGCTGGTTTTTGTGTACTATAAAATAAACAGTGGGAATAACAATACACTGGAACAACCATATCCATTTTCTTGACTTATATAAGGATGTTCACAGAGCTGTGCTTGTGTTTAGACAGCCCATTCATTTTAATGTGGTATTTGATGCACAACATTAGAAAAAAAAAGGGCACTGCAATGGCAATGCATAGTGAAGGTGCATTAAAGGAGTTGTAAAGGCAGAAGTTTTTTTATCTTAAGGCATTCTATGCAGTAAGATAAAAAGACCTCTGTGTGTAGCAGCCGCCCCAGCATCCCTAATACTTACCTGAGCCCCATCTCTCTCCAGTGATGTCGGCGAGTCTCTCGGCTGTCCGGGACTCTCCCTCCTGATTGGCCGAGACACAGCAGCAGCGCCATTGGCTTCTGCTGCAGTCAATTAAAGTCAGTTAGCCAATCAGGAGAGAGAGGGGGTGGGGCTGCACGGCAGCTACGTGTCTGAATGGGCATAGGGAGCTACAGCTCAGCTCAGGTGCCCCCATAGCAAGCGGCTTGCTGTGGGGGCATTTGACAGGAGGGAGGAGCCAGACGCAACAAAGAGGGACCCGAGAAGAGGAGGATCCGGGCTGCTCTATGCAAAACCAACTGCACAGAGCTGGGAAGGAAACAGGTTTGCTGTTTAAAAAACTTTACAATCACTTTAAGGTGCCAATGTTACTGCAGCACAGTAGTGTGAACATCTCCAAAATGTACCAAACCTGAATTTACATTTGCGTGGATTTACTGCCTTTTTGTGTGTTCAAGCATTTTGGCTAGAAACTCTTGACTCACCCATGGAGTATTCTCCTACAAGATATTCCTTAATATCTGACTTGCTGCTGTGCACCGTCTCCAAAGCACTGAAAAGAGGCCTCCATCCTGATTGAATCTGAGGAGAACACACTTCCACCAGTTCTCCAATGGATGTAATCACCTAAATTAGCCAGTAATAGGCAAACAATCTGGTTATCATTCTGGAATAATGACAAGCTTCAAAGATGTAGTTTTTTTTAACAAACATGAAGTCGTTTAAAAATTGCATTGTATGATAGATAATGGATACAGATACATTGCTGACCATTTACAGCCATGTAAAGTAATGCCATTTCACAGCACCCAAATATATGCATTAACAAAAATAGTTGCTCTAAAAATCAAAATCATAACTGAATATGTACATTACAGTTGCTTTTTGTGGGATATGTAGCATTATTGCAGTATTATAAAATGGCCTATATTTACACAAATGTATCCAGTCTTATTAAGCCCATGGGATCAAAGCCCATAAAGGACGGCCTTTACTTCCTGAAAAAGGAAAGGAAAAACAAATGCAACCACCATATCTAAAGTCTGGTAAGCTGCAATACATATTTTTGTTCCTGGGTTTATATACTCTTAAAATTTTACTTTTCCTTGACCTACCTATACCTTTTCTGATTTTTTGGTTGCCTTTATAAAGTTTCATTCATTCTGTCTTTAAATGTTTTAAAAAGCAAAGTCCAATAAAACAGATCCACAATCCACGTATTACAAAGGTGTCACCACACTTCAAGTTTTTGTACATCGGCCACCAAGTGACACCGCATAAATGACCTTCTTACCAAATCCAGTGGACCATTAAATTAATGGTCCAAAGCGCTTGTTAAATCTCTTTGAGCAGGATGATCCAGGCACCAAACAAGTCTCCAATCAGGATCTCTGGTGATCTTTACGCCAACAGCTGCCCAGAGACCCACCCTGCGGACCAATTGGTAATGACTTCCACTACTGAAAGTGATTTTGATGAGCCTGTACCTTGGTTTTTATTATGAAGCAATCCTGATTGGAGATGGGTTTGGTGCCTGGATCATCCTGTTCAAAGGGATTTAACAAGCACTTTTGACCATTTATTTAACGGTCTACTGGATCTGGTAAGAGGCTCGTTTAGGCGGTGTTACTTGGTGGCGAATGCACAGAAATTTGAAGTGTGCGGACACCTATGTGTTGCACACATTGTGGATCCATTTTATTGGACTTTGCTATTTAACCACTTGCCGACTGCCGTCAGTAGATTTACTGCGGCAGTCAGCCCCTCACAGGCAAAGTGACATATATTTACGTCACTAGCCTGTGAGGCTCTCTGGAGCGAGCGCGCGCCATCGGCAGCGCACTCCCGCGCGGTCACGGACCCCCCCCCCCGCGCGTGTGACCGGCGGACCCGATGTCCGCCGGTCACTCGGCGATCGGCGGGGGAGAGGGAGAAAGGCAGGCAGCTTGTGTAAACAAGCTGCCTGTCAGTTCTCCCTGTGTAGAAACACTGATCATACGATTCTACTATGTAGGACCGTTGATCAGTGTAACTACAGCTCAACAGACAGCCAATCACAGTTAGAATCACGCCCCCTAGGGACACACACAGCCCCTCCCTCTCAAATAAAGTTAACCTCTTCACTGCCAGTGTATTTTTACAGTAACAGTGCATATATATAGCACTGATTACTGTAGAAATGTCACTGGTAACCCCAAAAGTGTCAAAAATGTCAGTCAAGGGTCCGATCTGTCCGCCCCAATGTCGCAGTGAACAAGAAGGATTCCCCTATGTATGGGACTGTAAATGCCACTGAACACTGTGTTTTGCATAAAATATCTTTATTATTACAAAATACATACAAAATAATAACATAAATCAATAACATCACAGGGCATAAAAATATGCATGCATATGACAGACCAAATACCGAACACAATAGGGGCGCTTAGGTGTACAAGGTGATCGTGGAACCGGAACCGACCCAATGTCGCAGTACCGCAAAAAAAAAAAAAAAAAAAAAAAAAAATCGCAGATCGCCGCCATTACGCGTTAAAAAAAAAAAAAAACAACAACAAAAATGACAAAAATCTTTCCCATTGTTAGTAAATGCAATAACTTTTGCGCAAACCAATCAAAATACGCTTTTTGCGATTTTTTTTTACCAAACATATGTAGCATAAAACAAATTGGCCGAAAATGTTAAAAAATTTTGATTTTTACTTTTTTTGGGGGGGAATTTCATATAAAAAAATGTGAAAAATATTGTTATTTTTGCAAAATTGTCGCTCTTTTTTTGTTTATAGCGCGTGATCAAAAAATCGCACAGGTGATCAAATACCACCAAAAGAAAGCTCTGTTTGTGGGAAAAAAAGGACGTCAAATTAGTTTAGGTACAGCGTCGCACGACCGCGCAATTGTCCGCTAAAGTCACGCAGTGCCGAATCGCAAAATACCCCCTGGTCTTTTAGCAGCCAAATCCTCCGGGGCTTAAGTGGTTAAAAACACTTTTTGGTGCCTTTGCGAATTGGCCTTTATGGTTTGAATATTTTTTTTCTTTCTTTTTTTTCACATATTTATTATTTTTTTCTCTTATTTGTTTTTCACCAAAATTATTGGACTTTGCACCATTGTATGATTTGAAATATTTATTCACTTATTTGTTTTTGATTTAGCGCCATTTCTTTATATTTGAATTTTTTGCTGTTAGTGTCACAATTGCTTAAGTGGCTGCTTTATCGTTTATTAAGTTTACACGCTTCAGCACCCGTTTTATATATATACAGTAAAACCTTGGATTGAGAGTAACTTGGTTTGAGAGTGTTTCGCAAGACCAGTAAAATTTTTAAATAAATTTTGACTCGATGAACAAGTGATGTCTTGGTGTACAAGTAGTGTCATGTCACAACAAGATAGTAAAACCGAAGAGAGGCACCTCTAAGTTTAGCAATATGGTTACACTTAATGAAGGTACAACATTTAGCAACTCACATGGTTGAAGAATAAAAGAGGCACATCTAGTATACTGGCATCCGGGGTAAAGCTGTCCACATAGACCATCCACCGCACCGCCCTCGATGTCATCCCTTTCCATGCTGCGCTTCACGTCTCGCTTCCATATCGCTCTACTGCAGGGTAGTCTTCCCGGTCCTGATTGCAGGCTTCCGGTGGTGAGAGCCGGCAGTGCGGAGGATGGTCTATGTGGACAGCTTTACCCCGGATGTCGGCATACTTATATGTGCCTCTTAATCATCAAACGTGAGTTTCCAAATGTCGCACTGTCATTAAATGTATCCATATTGCTACACTTAGAGGCGCCTTTCTTCTCTTTCATACACTATAGCTTCTGCTGGATTTTTATTCTAATCCCCATGTGGAGGCTTCCATTTGTGGATGGACATTTTATGGTCACACAAAATTACTATAAATTCTTTTTATATGGACTATAAACTAAAAGACTAATGCATAAATGGCAGTGGAACTAATTATCTGAGTTTCCATTATTTCTTATGGGGAAATTCGCTTTGATATAAGAGTGCTTTGTATTACAAGCATTTTTCCAGAACGAATTATGCTCGCAATCCAAGGTTTTACTCTATTTGATTACAATAAAAGTAATTTTTGAAAATAAACCTATATCCTATTTAATATGTCGACCGTGCAAAGAGCAGTGATGATGTTCACAGCATAATAATGATTCCATTTTACTACAGATCAGTAAAAGATGGAGTGATTGAGAGCTATGGGTTAATTCACTTTCCACACCGCACTATGCCCTAGTAAGGCAAGAATCTACATAAACAGTCTTAAATGATTATAATAATTCAGAATTATTCACATAAGGATTTTTCATTTGCTCTATAATTTGCTGTACTTTGAGCCTGCCTCTTCAGCTTGAGTGTCAGAGGCAACCTGAAGTTGTTGCCCTGTTATTTGCCTAACCTCACATACTTGAGAATGAATAAAAGTGTCAAAAAAGAGTCCCATAATTGACACAGACATATACAGGGGTCATTTATTAGACAATATTAGGCTAGATATGGACAAGTCCAAGTTTTCATGATAATTGGTTGGTTTTGTGTGCAAAAACAAAAAATTAAAATTAACTATAAACCAGTTGATACTGGATGAATTAATTTGATTGATTCTCCTACAGATAAGAAATTCAGCCTGATTATACAGAAACTATTAAATTTGAATGATCACAGTGTGTGGGAGCTACAGTATATAGTCACTGTGCTCGGCAAAAGCAGGAAAGTAAAATATGTAATATTTAATAGTTATAATAGGGAAATAGTTCAAAATCGAATGCTATGTACACAGGTGGAAAATTGGCCAGTTCAGCAGGAACTGGCTGACATTCGGTTATTGTATGTACAGCGGTCTGTCTGACATAAGACGGTCTAACGCCAGCTTTTGTTAAAGGGACATGCTGGAAAACCAGCATCTGATCAGCGCATGCAGCTAATGGCTGTGAGCGCTGGTCAGCGCTCTCTGGCGGGGGGAGTCCCTGTGTCAGAATACAAAAGCACTGCAGGGGAGATTGCTGCACCGACATCGCTTGTGTTGGTACAGCCATCTGTCAGGTTTTTCTCATTCAACCCACTGGGTTGAATGAAAAAAAAAAAAAAACTAGCAGTATGTACCTTATGAGGAGTTTGGGGTTTACTGCTCTAGAAAAACGTGATCTCCACAAGGGCGCACAGAAACACCTAAAACACAGCCTTTGGGCAGCTTTCTTTCAGTCTGCGTTTCTGTGCACCACAGTTTAGTTGCTGCCCATAGAAATGAATCAAATGTCATATGAATGATATATTAATAATGTTAAAAGAAAAAAAAAAGTCAATCGAGCTATGGGTTTTTAAACAAAAGGTAATGCCAGCCTAAATGCCAGCCAGATTTGACAATGACAGTATTGAGTCATCTTTTTTTTCATTATTGTTAAAATTTTTTGTTTGTTTAAAGTAGCAATATCCGTGTAGATTAAAATTGATTGGGTCTATGGCCAGTCCTAGGCAGTTGGGAGCTGAGGGACCATGTGTGATGTCGGGCTGTAATGAAGACAGCAACTATCGGAGTTTAGGTATCATCTAACCCTTGACACTAAAGCTAAAATTCAAACACATCAATGAAAATACAACGAAATAGGAGGGCAAATATAATCATTTGTCATTAAGGCTGAATTTTTATAACTGTGCCTAAGCCCAGTTGTGGCCAGGGTTCTTTTTAAGGCTCCATGTGGCATATCCTGATATTTTAGGAAATAGTGATGTAATGAATGTATAAGCGTCAAACACTGCCACCTAGTGGCAAATATAAAATCTATACTTGTCTGAAATCAAAGAAAACATAATTGAATGCATAATATGGGCATTTTAGTATTTGGCAACATGGTAAAACAATCTTTTATCCATTTATAGTTTTACTAAAAATATATAATATCATAATTTTCTACCAGACAAGTTAAAACTAGATCAATAGCATAGGCTTTGAATATACACGTCTAGATTGTAAGCTCTAACGAGCAGGGCCCTCTGATTCCTCCTGTATTGAATTGTACTGTAACTGTATTGTCTTCCCAACACTGTAAAGCGCTGTGCAAACTGTTGGCGCTATATAAATCCTGTATAATAATAATAATAATACACGTCAAAGCTTTGGGCTATTTACTAGTTCAGTACACCTGCATGCTTTACTGTTAGGGCAAGTTGCATGAAAACACGCAGTCATTCCATGTAACTGAAATTCCTTCCCCAACTATATGTCTGTTTGCCAGCAGGTCCATTGAATAATTCTTAACAGGTCTCATGCACACTGGATGTTTCTTAGGCTGCTGTTTTTAGCTTCAGGCGTTTTTTTGCAGCCAGTATACTCCCCAGCATGTTATCCGAGGTGTCCATGCATACATAGGCTGTTATCAGCATTTTTTGTCGTGGACGTTTTCTGACTGGAAAAACCAGAACTAGTGGGTTTTAAGAGGAACCATAGGCTTTTATGGGGATAGAGTTTTGCTAAAAAAAAAAAAAAAAAAAAAAAAAAAAAAAAAGCAAAAAAACGCAACAGATAAAAAAACGCTAAAAATGCTGAAAAACGCTACTGCAAAACTCATTTGCAGCTACAGCTTTCTACAGCTAACGCTACTGGTGTTTTTATAAAGTTCAGTGTGCATAAGGCCTAATATGCTGATTGATTGCTCTGTTTTAATTTGCTAAACAATTTAGCTGTCCATTAGCAGTACTTGGGAATAAACGTACCTGATCTTGTACATCTTCATCACATAGCTCCAGCTGCATGATTCGCTCAAAAGGCCGGAAAAGAGCCTCGTTAAAGTGAAAATGTGGGGGCTCCTCCCAGTCAGTCAGCACTTCAGTCATGATGTCATGTATGAAGGAAACAGCCTTCTTAGATACACGCCGTTCTTTGTGACAAGCTGCCTGTGCAGTAGAAAAACAGACTGTAAAATTCAGCACTACATTCACTCAATAAATTTCAAAATGTTGCCAAGCATGTACTGCATCAGCGATAGGCAAAAACATCATTCTATTTTCAAGACATTCTATGCGGTCCCTATTTCTAGCTCTGCACTTTTATTCACCTAATTACTTTACCCAAAAAAAAAGGCAATCTATTTTTCATGTCATTAAATTACACTCTGACGAGCAATGAGCCACTAACACAAAGAGCAAATCATCTGTGGGCTTTCACTAATGCTAGGGAGGTGTGATCCCAAAAAGGCCAGGGATTCTGGATAATGAAGATTACTGATATGATTGATAAACCACAAACTCTAATTTCTTTGTTCTAAAATCTCCCCGCAGAAAAGAGTGGAGTAAAAGGTCAGTCCACCCAAAAACCCTCTGATGGTGTCTTGTATCACACAGGATCTTAATTGGTGACATATCTGCACATCTGGTGTGGCTATTATGGGAGGGTCATAATTCTTGTTCTTGGATTTGATTTTATATAACGGAGAATGCAACAGGAATAGTTGGAACACACAAAAGGTAGGAAGAAGACTAAAAACTTCATGATGGGCAGGTATTAAAAGTCTATTACTTGTACTCCTCATAGAGAAAAGATAAAAACTCAATTGCAAGCAGATATTCCTGAATTATAAGACAATTCATGAAAGATGTGGTGGGTTCTCCAACCATAGGAGTCATAGCCACTGGGGATAAGTCGATCCAATTTAAATACTTGCATAGAATTTATTATACCCCACTTAGGCTATGGAAATTGAGTAAATTAGCATCATCCAAATGTTTTCGGTGTCATACAGCTACGGGAGACTTCTTCTGTTCTTCTTCAGTTCTGGTCAGCACTCACCGCATTTCTAAATGATAAACTAGCCCTCCTTAATATTTGTTCTCCTAATTGATGTCTCCTCAGTGACTTTGGTGAAGAAGTGCTTGGTGAATCCCTGAAAGTTTTACTAAGGTTTCTTTTCTTCTACACAAAAAAAGCCATAGTGTTACAATGGAAACAGTCAGACCCTTCTACTATCAACATGTGGATCTCTTTAGTTAACAAGGCCTTACCCATATATAAGTTAACGTACTGCTAAGAGTTGAGAAAATAAGAAATATGAGAAAATCTGGTCTTGTTGTACATCAGCGATATCAGGGGATGTGGAGATATGAATAAGCATCTGCTTTTCCCTAATCTTCCCTTCTGATCCTGTAACTTTCTGGTCCATTGCATGATGGGTTTAATGTTAATGTGTATGGTTATATAGGCTCTCTTCTTTATTTAACCAAAGATTTGGTAACTTTAGAGGTTGAATTGACACCTAATGTTTGTGTATGATGGTATTTGTACCTCTGATGGGACTTCAATATTATTGATGATCGTGTGATGCTCGAAGGCAGAATGTATTGTAATGTAAAGTTGACCCATCGGTTTTTACCTTGTTTTATGTCGTGCTTTGTTGTACTTTGTAAAACACTAATAAAAGTACCTTTAAAAAAAAATAGTCAATTACTTCATCATGTTCCAGCACAAAACATCTTTTTTACCTCCACAAAATGAGGAGCCACCACACTCCAACACCGAATGACATGAAGCAGTGGGCGAGATTTACTCCGGATAATACGTAGCATGACATCACCAAGACGGAACAGATGTAAAGCACTTCTTTTGTCCTGTGTAGATTTGATTTCTCCTATAGTGCAATGAAAAATATATTTTAAAGAAATAATCTATAATTCTGCCTGTAGTAGGGTCCAAGAAAAATGGGATTTTTGACTTACCATAAAATACATTTCTCTGATGTTCATTGACGGACACAGCTCCTGATCTTAACCATTGGGTTATACTGCCCCCTACAGGAGTGGGCCACAAGGCAGAAAAAAAGTCTGGCTATGCCTATGGGCAGTCCCAAGGGGTATATTCCTTCTCTCTGCTATAGGTACTCAGTTTTGTTACAAGCAGTGTCAGAAGAATTAGAACTCCACAGAGGGGTGGTTGCTGTTTCCATCAATGTACATCAGAGAAATGGATTTTATGGTAAGTTAAAAATCCAATTTTCTCTTTCGTTCATTGACGGACACAGCTCCTGATCTTCTTAACCATTGGGACATCCCAAAGCAATGTTAAACATGAGGGGTGGGAACAGCGAAAAAGAAATTCCCAAGGCTAACCTATAACCGACCAGGTAAACAGGAGCTCAACCAAAACAACTGGAGCTCACCTGAAAAAAACAATACCCCCTCAAAGAGGATCAGGTCTTCTAAACAGCAGACAGCAAAACCATGTGGCCAAAAAAAAGCATCCACAGATGCCAACACATCCACTTTATAGAAGTTTGTGAAAGTGTGCACCGATGACCAGGTGGCCGCCTTGCAAACCTGCGTCACTGACACCTGATGACGGAAAGCCCAGGAGGCACTGAGCGCCCGAGTAGAGTGACAGGGAAAGGAGGAACCTAACCCCTGATGGAATAGGCCTGAATCACTGTCTGTCTGATCTAGGGATGATCGAACGGTTCGGGTCGACCATCGGTTCGGCCCGAACATTGGGTGTTCGAGGTTCGGCCGAATTTAGAACTTTTTGCCCAAAAAGTTCAGAATTTGGCAACCAGAACCGACCAAAATGCAATGGTTCAGGAAATGGGCTTTAAAAGCCCGTGATTGGACCAGAATCATTAGCAAAAGCCAACTGAGGCGGCAGAAGAATGCTAGGAATGTGATTGGAGTGACTAGGGGGTCCATAGTCCAATCATTAGTGAATACGCCCCCCAGTATATAAGATAGCCCCCGCCAAATTCCTAGCATTGTAATACAGGACATGGAAGAGAGTGGAAGCAGTTCTGCTAATTTTACTTTAAAAGTGTCATTTAGCATTTATTAGTGTGAGAAAAGGGATAGCTAGTGTAGTTAGGGTGCTCTTTTACACTTTAGTTAGCTTCCAAAATTTAGTTTCTGTAGGGAAAGTGTGAAGTGTCAGGGTGACCGTAATGTAGTATAGGGTTAACTGACTGCTATGGCAGGGTGACCGAACCCTTCCATATCAGGGTGACCGTAATGTAGTGTAGGGTGAACTGAAGTGACTGCTATGGCAGTGTGACCGCTATAGAGAAAAGCTAGTTTCTCATGTGTCACTTTCACTGCAGGGATATGGCTTCGCCGCCGCCAGCATTTTTGGCTGCAGGCGTTGCTAGTGTTTTTTGAGCACATGTTTGGAGTCAGACATGACATCTGAACATGTGTATAGGGGGTATATATACACATCCATGTCTGTCTATATACACCTAGACATATATAGGTGTGAAAGGAGCAGAAAAAACTACTTAATGAAATAATTAACACCAATATATTTCTGCTCCTATCACACCTATATATGTCTAGGTGTTCATATACATACAAGTATGTGTGTATATACACCACTATACACAAGTTCAGATGTTTTGCCTGCCTCCAAAGAACCCAAAAAAATGCCCAAAAAAACGCTAGCGTCAAAAAAAAAAACGCCCAGGTGTGTTGTTGCAGGCATTTTTTGGAGGCAGGCAAAACATCTGAACTTGTGTATAGTGTACCTGTGAAGTTTCAGCTCTGTAGCATGTCCAGAACCAGAAAAAAAGATAATTTTTCAGTAGAGCAGGGATGGTGGGACCCTCCTTTTACACCTATATGATCTTTTTGCTATGGTTCTGGACATGCTACAGAACTGAAACTTTACAGGTACACCTTTTAGACCCCCCAGACACAAAATCACACAAAAAAAGTTCTTAAAAATTGTCATTTTTGATAGAGAGCCAATTATTGAAAAAAAATAAATAAATAAATTTCTTTGGATTTAGTGTCTGGGGGGTCTAAAAAGTGTACCTGTGAAGTTTCAGCTCTGTAGCATGTCCAGAACCCCCCAAAAATTAGCATTTTCTTATAATTTTTATTAGAACAGGAATACGGCTTCTCTACTGCGTTTTTTCTTGCATTTATCGGGCATTTTTGGAGGCAGGCATGACTTTTTTTGGATTAGTGACTGGGGGGGGGGGGGTCTAAAAAGTGTACCTGTGAAGTTTCAGCTCTATAGCATGTCCAGAACCAGAAAAAATATACTTTTTCAGTAGAGCAGGGATGGTGGGACTCCCCTTTTACACCTATATGATCTTTTTTTGGGGGTTCTGGACATGCTACAGAGCTGAAACTTCACAGGTACACCTTTTAGACCCCCCAGACACAAAATCACACAAAAAAAGTTCTTAAAAATTGTCATTTTTGATAGAGAGCCAATTATTGAAAAAAAAAATAAAAAATAAAAAAAATAAAAAAATCTTTGGATTTAGTGTCTGGGGGGTCTAAAAAGTGTACCTGTGAAGTTTCAGCTCTGTAGCATGTCCATAACCATAAAAAAAAAAAGATTGTTTGTATTAGAACACTTTCAGCACAGGATGTTGGCTTCTCGCTTTTCACACCTTGCCGATTTAATAGCAGGCTTTTTTTTGGGCATTTTTTGGGTTCTTTTGAGGCAGGAAAAACATCTGAACTTGTGTATAGTGGTATATATACCACTATACACAAGTTCAGATGTTTTGCCTGCCTCCAAAGAACCCAAAAAAATGCCCAAAAAAACGCTAGCGTCAAAAAAAAAAAACGCCCAGGTGTGTTGTTGAAGGCATTTTTTGGGGGTTTTTGGAGGCAGGCAAAACATCTGAACTTGTGTATAGTACCACTATACACAAGTTCAGATGTTTTTCCTGACTCCAAAGAACCCAAAAAAATGCCCAAAAAAACGCCTGCTATTAAACCGGCAAGGTGTGAAAAGCGAGAAGCCATATTACAGATCTATAATTGCATATATTTCTGCTACTATCACACCTATATATGTCTAGATGTGTATATACATATAAGTGTGTGTGTGTATATATACCCGTATACACAAGTTCAGATGTTTTGCCTGCCTCCAAAGAACCCAAAAAAATGCCCAAAAAAACGCTAGCGCCAAAAGAAAACACCCAGGTGTGTTGTTGAAGGCATTTTTTGGGGGTTTTTGGAGGCAGGCAAAACATCTGAACTTGTGTATAGTACCACTATACACAAATTCAGATGTTTTTCCTGACTCCAAAGAACCCAAAAAAATGCCCAAAAAAACGCCTGCTATTAAACCGGCAAGGTGTGAAAAGCGAGAAGCCATATTACAGATCTATAATTGCACTAATACAAACAATCTTTTTTTTTATGGTTCTGGACATGCTACAGAGCTGAAACTTCACAGGTACACTTTTTAGACCCCCCAGACACTAAATCCAAAGAAATTTATTTATTTAATTTTTTTTTTCAATAATTGGCTCTCTATCAAAAATGACAATTTTTAAGAACTTTTTTGTGGGATTTAGTGTCTGGAGGGTCTAAAAGGTGTACCTGCGAAGTTTCAGTTCTGTAGCATGTCCAGAACCCCCAAAAAAAGATCATATAAGTGTAAAAGGGGGGTCCCACCATCCCTGCTCTACTGAAAAATTATCTTTTTTTCTGGTTCTGGACATGCTACAGAGCTGAAACTTCACAGGTACACTTTTATACCCCCCAGATACTAAATCCAAAGACATTTTTTTTTTTTTTTTTAATTTTTCCAATAATTGTCTCTCTATCAAAAATGACAATTTTTAAGAACTTTTTTTTTGTGATTAATAGTCCCTGGGGTATGACCCAGAACCCTAGGCACTTTTTAGGGGCATTTATTGGGTTTTAGGGCTTCAAAATTGTGTTTTTTTGATTACCGAAGTTCGGGTCCCATTGATTTCAATGGGGTTCTGAAATCCGGGCCGAACTTTCAGGTAGTTCGGATGTTCTGGCCAAACCGAACTTTTGAAAAGTTCGATCATCCCTAGTCTGATCCATCTTGAAATGGTTGCAGTGGAGCACAGAGTAAATAGGGAGTCTGATTTCCTAAAATACTCCGTAGCTGCCAGGTACATCCAAATCAAGGCATGCAAAGCAATTTCCTTTGGATGTTTTGGCCTGGGACACAGGTAAGGCAACAATGTCTTCATTCAAATGAAAATCAGAGATAACCTGAGGAAGGTATGACGGACAGGGGTAAAGAACCACCTTATCACTGTGAACCAGCAAGTAAGGTGAACGACAATTGCGACACACTGCGTGCAGTGGTAAAAGCCACCAACAAGGCCACATTTTGGGACAGCATAAGCAAAGGAATCTCCCGAAGATTCTCAAAAGGAGGCTTCTGGAGGACTGAGAGCATTAAATTGAGGTTCCAAGGCGGCAACAGGGACCGCACTGGAGTGGTCAAGTGCCTAACTCCCTGAAGAAAAGTACACACCAAGGAGTATGTGGCCAAGGGCCATGGAAAGAAGACCACTAAGGCCAACACCTGACCCCTGATAGTACTCAAGGCCAGTTTCTGCTCAACCCCCCCCCCCCCCCTTGAAGGAAGGTCAAGATTCGAGCCACCGCAAAAAGAGCGAGGATGAACCCCAAGAGACTCACACCACGCAGTGTACGTCTCTCACGTATGATGGTAGATCTTCCTAGAAGTAGATTTCCTAGCTTTTAACAGCGTTGGAATCACTGACTCAGACAAACCTCTATTCATCAGCACCTGGCGTTCAACAGCCAAGGCGTCAAAGCCAGCGACTGGTCCTTGGGACAGCAGATGTCCCCTGAGAGGAAGCTTCCAAGGAATGTTGGCAACCAGTCGCACCAGATCGGCGTACCAAGCCTGACAAGGCCAGTCTGGGTACACTAAGATGACGGAAACCCTCCTGCCTCAATCCTACGTAGAAGTCTTGGCAGAAGCTTGAGAGGAGGGAAGGCGTAAATCAAATGATACTGACCCCAGAGGGCCACCACCGCATCATGACTTTTGCCAGAGGATCCCCTGACTGAGCCACAAACCTCTGCACCTTTCTGTTGAGCCCAGACACCAACATCCACCTCGGGGATGCTCCACCGGAGACACAACTGATGAAACACCTCCGGTTGAAGGGACCACTCCCCTTGGTCCAACGCCTGCCAACTGAGGTAATCCGCCTGCCAGTATTCCACCCCGGGAATGTGTACTGCGGAGAGGGCTGAAACGAACTGTTCTGCCCACCTTAGAATGCCGGCTACCTCCAGAGCTGCCAGGACACTTCCTGTGCTCCCCAGGTGATTGACATAAGCCACGGCTGTAGAATTGTCCGATTGAAGTCCTGAAGACGATCCGTTCAATGTTCCAGGCACAGTCCAATTGCTCGAAGTACCAAGACATTGATCGGTAGTCTGGACTCTTCCAGTGTCCAGGTCCCCTGAGCAGAAATTTTGCAGAGGACATCTCCCCAGCCGGACAGGCTGGCATTCGTGGGGACCACTGTCCAATACATGGGAAGGAAGGATTTGCCCAGCCGAAAAGCCGAAGAACGAAGCCACCATACCAGGGACTCTCGTTCCCCGGCTCAGCCGGATCGGATTGTCCAGAGACTACAGATTCTTGTCCCATTTGGCCAGCATCTCCCTTGCAGGGACCTGGAACTGTGCAAATGAAACTGCCTTGATGGTAGACACCATCAGGCCCAGCACTCAAGTGCAAGTCCAGAAGGAAGGACAGCAGGAGACGAATTACAGCCTGCTGTTTTTGGAGTTTGCCTAGAGGAAGGAGCACTCTGGCTAGGGCCAAGTCCAGAGTCAGACCCAGATAGTCCAGCTTTGTGGACAGAACCAGAGCAGACTTCTGAAAATTCAGAATCCAGCCACACAGCCTTAAGCTCGTATGGTCATCTCCAAGTTTTCCACCAAAGCAATAGGAAACTCCGCTCGCAGAGGGAGGTCGTCCAAGTAGCCCAGTACCGCAATCCCCCATTGGCATAACAATGCTAGCACCGGGCCAACACATTTGTTAAAAACCTTAGAAGCAGAAGTGAGTCCAAAGGCTAACTGAGGTCCAGAATTGGATGCACCTTGCCTTCCTTGCTGGGGACTGTAAACAGGTTGAAGTAAAAACCCATGAAAACCTTTTGAAGTCAGAACCGGGACCATCACCCGTAAAGTAGAAGTTCTTGCACTGCCCCAAAAAGAGCCTGTAAGCGGACCTGGGACAGTCACGCATTGGAAGGAAGAATCCTACTGGAGGGTAAGAACGAAACTCGATCTTGTAGCTGGACCCAATGACCTTGTCGACCCACCTAACTTGTACCAGGGGAGTCCAGGGGTCCAGAAACCAGCGAAGATGTCCCCCTACCCAGATACAGGTGAGGGCCACTGTCATGCTGAAGGGGCCTTGTCCACGGGTCTGGAGAAGCCCACTCTTGACTTGCCAGGCCAAGTTTGCTTGGACCCTCCAGAGGAGGCCCGAAGGGCTCTGATCCCTTCTCAGTCAACCCTGAGGGATGAAAAAACGTATGAGCCGGGAAGAAGGGCCCACATCTGCGACGAGGGTCCTTGCCCTTCGTAACCTGTGGAAGAAAGGTACTCTTCCCCCCTGTGAGACCTTTAATGAGGTCATCCAGGGTAACACCAAACATGGGATCTCGTTGAAGGGGAGGATCAGTCAGGCCTTTTTAGAAGTCTGGTTAGCAGACCAGCATTTAAGCCAAAAGACACACCGAAGGACCACTGCTGAAAGAGAGCCAAGCCACTAGGAGAGCCACATCCAAATAGGCATCACAGAAAAATTGCAGCCCTTGGACTAGCTGGTCTGCTAGCTCAGCAAAGGCAGGGGGGGGGGCTACTCTTCCTCCAGGTAATTGTGCAAAAGCTTAGCCCATTCGGTCAGAGTCTGCAACACTAGGGCAATGGTGAATATCGGCCTCAGTGCCGAACCAGCCAGGGTGTACATATTGCCGGCCACAGCATCCGCATTCCTGTCAGTCGGGTCCTTAAAGGCTGGGGACTCTTCAACAGGAATCATGGCTGCCTTGTTTAATCTGGAAACCAGGGGGGACAACCACCAGTGAAACAGTCCACTTCTTAAGAAGGGACTCCTCATAGGGGTATCGCCTAGCAAATTTGCTTAGGGAACCCAAGGGGACGCTTTGGTCGTCCCCACTATTTAGTGACAATTTTGTCAAATTAGGAGGTGAAAGGGAACACCTTTTTTGCTCTGGATGGCTTTTGAATGCCAAAGGGAACCTGCGCCTCCGCCGCAGCTTCAGCTGTTTCCTCCATCTTTAAGGTCTCATGCACAGCTACAATCAGTGCGTCCACCAGCGCCTTTTTGTACGCGGTTGCAGAAGTGGAGGAATCCTCCTCACTATCTAAGGATTCAGGGCGCGTGGTCGCAGAGGACAGATCAGATTCAGGATCTGAGAAGACAGATGAGACAGGGGAAGGGCGGGGGTGCTTTTTGCCAGCCCGTTGCCCAAAAGCCACCTCCACCAGGGACACCAAGGACTCCATCGATGAATGGATGGGACCTGGAGGGCCCCGCACCCTCAGAGAGGGGATCAGGTGGAGAGATGTGCACCAGGGGGACGTAAAAAAAAAAAGAAGTGTAGAACAATGCTAAGGGACAATCCCCACCGCTCTGGCAGCCCACCTGGTTGCCAGCCACAGAGCACCAATTGATCCTCAATAGAGAGGGAGAGGACCCCACCAGACCCACCACTCTGCAGAAACCAGGCATTGAAGCTACCAGGAGAATCTGCACTGCACGAATGGTGATCAGGAAACAAAAAGATCCAGGAGTCAGCACCAGGGGATGAGGAGGGGCTCCCACCTTTGAAAATGCAACCCAGAGAGCTCCACTGTCATGGCCGCTGCTATTTTCAATGGCACACTACGGCAGGAGTCCCCACCAGGTACAGCCTCCCCCCCCACAGCGGATCACCCGGTCGCAGTCAGAGCACCCCCCCCCCATCGCCAGCACAGCACCCTGTCCCCACCCTAGGCGGTGAACCAGGCCACCCCACAGCCCCAGCGTCAGTGAGGGGGGGGGGGTGGATAGGGGGCGAGATGGCCCACAGGGACCACCAGACCGATGAGGGGGTGCCTGACGGGAATGAGGGGAACCCGGGGATCTGACCGTCCCAAGGAGGGGCCCACGTCCACCCCAAAACCCTCCAAAGAGAGACAGTTGCTTACCATACCAGGAACAAGGTGGGCACCGCTCCAGACAGATTCTCCTCTACATCAAAGTGGGGGGGGGGGCTGTTGGCCAGGAGGAATGCTGCGACTCATGACGAGACCCGGCCATATGCAACTTTATGAGATGTTTAACTCGCAGGCCAGTTGAGGTCTGCGCACGCTCGCTGGCCAGACTGGGGTGACCACTGGATGTAGATTATCTAGCTCGTCGCCCAGTCCGGCAGTTGATTTTAGATCTCACAGGAAAAAATCCAGGAGAAAAAAAATTCTATCTAGAAATAAGAAATTGCCAGGACCAGATATCCCATTAAGGAACTAGGTCCTTACTCCTGACTAGGCAGAAAAAAACTGAGTACCTATTGCACAGAGAGGTAGTATACACTCTGGGACTGCCCATAGGCGTAGCCAGACTTTTTTTCTGCCTAGTGTCCTATTCCTGTAGGGGGCAGTATAACCAAATGGTTAAGGAAATCAGGAGCTGTGTCCGTCAATGAACGAAAAAAAAGAGAAATATTTTTTTTAATAATTGTGTGGCACAACAGCAAAATGTAAGAAACATCCTTAACATCCAGTAGACATTACAAACCATAACCATCGTAAACAATTTCAAGAGTACAAAGATAACAGCTAGCAAGATATTGACCAGAGTAAGGTGTCAGGCTATACGGAGGACTGACACAAGCCGACTCTCTTGTAACATCTTAATAAAGTAAAACAGCGATTAAATGACCAAGAGCAAGAGCAGGCAGTAGTTCAGGTCCCCTTATAGAATTATATAAATCTGAATACTGGGGAGGAGATGGTAAAGGCAAATGGCGAAAGGCCACTTTTTATTTTTATGGGGAGAAGGAGGAAAAAAAATAGACAGGAAAGAATTAGAAGTAAAAAAATAAATAGTGAAAAAGAGTCCACGGGGAGGTCAACCCTTTATGCCCTAAATGGAAAAACAAGTTGGTTCACTCAAAAAATATCAGGAGCGGTGAGGCCCAAAAATTAATCCAAAAATAATTCCTGAAATGTAATAAAATTCTCATTTGCATCTGCCAATGCCTCTTCCATCCTTATGATATTATTGAGTTCAGTTACCCATTTTTTGATAGTAGGGTACTGCTGGATTTCCAATGTTGGGGAATCAGTGCCCATCCCGCCAAAATCAGAAAGCAAAACAAAACCCTTCTTTATTGTTTTGTCAGGCCCAGGGAACATAGACAGGAGAGCCACCTCTGGTGTTTTCCAGCCACGTTCTACCCGTTAAAGTGGTTGTAGAGGCTCAAGATGTTTACCTTCATGCAATCTATGTATGAAGGTAAAAAACCTTCTGTGTGCAGCAGACCCCTCCCCCCCGCCCAGCCCCACTTAATACTTACCTGAGCCCTACCTCGATCCAGCGATGTGCACGAGAGCAGCGGCTATCCCGGGTCTCTTCCTCCTCATTGGCTGGGACAGCAGCAGGAGCCACTGTCAACCACAGCCAGTGAGCCAATGAGGAAAGAGGGGGGTGGGGCTGAGATGTGCTCCACATATGAATGAACACACAGGGCAGAGGTTCAGCAGCGAGCCTGCTTGGATGCTCTCATAGCAAGCTTGTTTGCTATGGGGGCACTCTGCAAGAGGGAAGGGCCAGGAGTGCCAGCGGGGGACCTGAGAAGAGGAGGTTAGGGGCTGCTCTGTGCAAAACCACTGCACAGAGCAGGTAAGTATGACATGTTTGGTATTTAAAAATAAAAACGCTTTTAATATCACTTTTAAAAGCTACTTTCTTTCTTTCCTACTTTCTTTTCACTAAACCTGAATAGAAAGATCAGTCCCAGCATAGATCATACCCCTGTACCATGTTGCTCTGTTGTCTGCAGATGTCCTGATATTCTGAGTTTTAGTTGTGGCTTTATACAATGTGACATTCTGTATAGTCTAATGTAGACAGAATGCCTTCCATACCCACTCCCTGTTTTATCTCTAGCCTAGAACACACCCCTCTGTAGTCTCAGACTACAAATGATGTTCCTTCATAGCTCATCTTATAGGTTTTATTGTCCATTCACTTCATCCTTCACTATGTCGCTGTCTGCCTCATTTCTTTCACTCATCTTTACCTTCTCACACTTTATTTCCCATTCCCCTCTTTCTTTGGGCATTTTTGCACTACCTGCCTCCACACCATCAGGTGTTTTTTTCACTCACTTTATGGCATATTACTTGTCTCCACATACCCTCTTATCCCATCTCCACTCACCTTATTTCCCTCTGTCTTTGGGGATATGTTTCACTACCTGTCTTCATACCACCAGGTGTTCTCCATTTACTTTATGACTTTTTGTCTGTTTCCATCCACCCTCCCATCCCATCTCCACCATTTACTATCACATTCTTATCTTATTATTCTGCACACTTCATCCTTTTAACCATAATACGTCTTTACTCGTATACATCTGTACTACAATATATACTAAATTTTTACATATACAGTAAACCCCCGCTTCATCGCGGTTCAGTTTTTGCGGTGCGGGATATTGCCTTTTTTTTGTAATGTTATTTTACTATATAAATCATTAAAAATGAAATATTTTTGTGTTTTCCATCGCTCTTGCTATGTCTCTCAGTATCTTTTATGTGTTTAAATGAGTTTCTATTGTTTTAAAAGTGTGTTTAAAGACCTTAAAATGCTTTTACACGTACAGTGACAGTAAAAAAACATGCCTACAATTTATTTTAATAGGGTTTTTCTATTTCGCGGATTTTCACTTTTCGCGGCTGGGTCCGGAACGTAACCCCGGCAATGGAGGGGGGGTTTACTGTATACTCATTATACTCCTCTTACAGAGATTATATATATATATATATATATATATATATATATATACGGTGCTGTATTTATGGCTCCTGTCATTCCTACCACTTAGCCCTCACGTGCCATGTGTGCGACATGTTTCACCTGGCTTGCCTGCCTGTGTGCCCTCAGCTCCCGTGGGAGACATATGGGGCCATTTCCAGTCTTCATGCCACTCTGCATGCCGCTATGTAAGTTCCCTTTCTCCTCCCCATTTTTCATCTTTTACGTTATCCTCATATATGCCTATCTTTTACATTATCTTCATATATGCCTAGATTTCCCATTTTTATAGACTACTAAACATACATACATCTACTCCTGATGAAGTGGGTCCACGAAACGCGTTGAGACAATGATGTTTGTAAAATATTGAATTACTCCATTACCTGGAACTTCAAGTTCTGCTATATCATGCATATTTTTTTACTCTATACTATTGGAATCTAGCCCCATTGGACATTATTTATTGTATTTGTGGAGTGTTTACCTTTATTGTATTATTTGATGTTATCATTTTTGATCTGCTAGGTTTCATCTATATGTATCAATAAATGTTGCTGACAATTTCCCTGCCGACCCCTTCATGTCTCTCATGTAAACTCCCAACCTCCTCTTTTTTTAAACAAATATTAGGGACCCACCGTGCGCCTCATGTAAAGTCCCACCATTCCCCCCCTTTTTCACGATCACAGACTATCACTATCAAACAGAAAATGCCTGCTTTTTGCTGCAGATTGCCCTGAGTTCGGAAATGCACAGATGTGAACGAACAGTAACCCAAGCACGACATGTGTTTTCGAAATGCACAGCAAAGCACAAGTTTTCTGTGTATGTTGCCATTCGTTTGGAAATGCGCAGATGCAAACAAATGGCAATGTAAGCGCACTGCCGTGGATTTTCTAAGCGCACAGAAAAGCATACATTTTCTAATGGGATGCTACGCATTTGGAAGTGCGCAGATGGGAACAAATGGTGACATAAGAACAACACGCATTGCTGCATTTTTTGTGAAGCGAGGCATGGTGTGCATTGTCTTGTGGGTTGCCATACATTCAGAAACACACAGATGCAAATAAATGGTAACACAAGTGCGCTGTGTGTTTTCTTGTGGATTGCAGTGCATGGAAATGCGCAGATGTGAACATATGGTAACGCAAACGTGATGTTCATTGCCATTTGTTTTCTAAAAACAAGACAAAGCACGTATTCCTTTGTTGGTTGCCGTGCGTTTGTGAACGTGTAAATGAGAACACAGCCAAAATGGCTTTTTTTTTCCTGCATGGCAAAGGGTTGCGAGCCACACGTTGCCACGCATATTTGCAATGCTAACCAAATCATGCATTTTCTTGTGAGTTGCTGCGCATTTTGGAAACGTGCAGATGTTAATGAATAGTAACAAACATAATGCGTGTTGCCGTGCTTTTTCAAAATGCGCCGCAAAGTGTACATTTTTGTTGCTACACATGCGTTGCTATGCGTTTTTGAAACGGACAACAAAGTGCATGTTTTCTGTGCTGGTTGCATTCAAGAGCATGACTTACATAGCTGGCCATTTTCAAAACACCGCAAAGCATACGTTTTTTATTTCAGGTTGCCATGTGTTTGGAAACAGCCAGATGTGATTGAATGGTAAGGCAAAGCATGCGGTTTTTTTTGCAGGTTGTCATGCGCTCGGAAATGTGCAGATGAGAATGCAGCCTAAATGGTAATAAAAGTGTGCCGTGCATTGCCACGCATTTTAGAAGCGCACATCAAAGCGCGTGCTTTGTGTGCAGGTTGCCATGCATTCATAAACACGCAGATGCAAACCCAGCCTAAATGACACCATGAGAGCAACGCATGTTGGTGACCACCGGCCGCAGATATACTGCGGCAGGCAGCCGCTCCCAGGCGAATCGCTGTACATGTATGGCGCTCGCTCCCAGGAGGCATGGGGGCTAGCTCGCGCCGCCGGCGGCGCACTCCCGCCCCCCGCTTGTCATCAGGGAAGCCGCCTGACACCCGCAATCGTTCCCCGCTGAGATAGAAGAACGGTCAGCTGTTGTAAACACAACTGACCGTTCTTCTCCCTGGAATGATCATAGAGTCCATGTGATCCTTCTATATAGGATCACATGTCTCTATGGTCATTTCACAAGCCACGCCCCCCCCCACAGTTAGAATCACTCCCCTTGGCTCACATTTAACCCCTTGATCACCCATAATGTTAACCCCTTCCCTGCCAGTGGCATTATTACAGTAACAGTGCATATTTTTAGCACTGATTACTGTAGTAATGTCACTGGTCCCCCCAAAAGTTTAAAAAATGTCAGTCAGGTGTCCGATCTGTCTGCTGCAGTCCCGCAAAAAAAAAAAAAAAAAACATCGCAGATCGCCGCCATTACTAGTTAAAAAAAATCAATAAAAATTACATAAATCTTTCCCATAGTTAGTAGACGCGATTGCGCAAACAAACCAAAATATGCTTATTGCGATTTTTTTATCAAAAACAGAAAACAAAATTGGCCTAAAATGTTAAAAAAAAATTAATTTTTTTTTTTGAGAATGTCATATAGCAGAATGTGAATAATATTAATTTTTTTTTTTTTTCAAAATTGTCGCACTTTTTTTGTTTAAAATTCAAAAAATAAAAAAAATCGCACAGGTGATCAAATACCACCAAAAGAAAGCTCTATTTATGGGGAAAAAAAAGGACATCAATTTTATTTGGGTGCAGCGTCGCACGTCCACGCAATTGTCCATTAAAGTAACACAGTGCCGTATCACAAAATAGGACCTGGACAAGGAGGGGGCAAATCCTTCCGGTCTTAAAGTGGTTAAGGGTGCAAGAAAATATTACGTTTTTGGCAGAACTTTTGTTTTGAAACATACCTGGCATTGCAAGAGAGTAATCCACTGTATCTGTAACTGAATGAAACAACTGTGCCTGGGAAGCCTTCTTCAGATGATAAAGGAACCCACTGAGAGCCACCAAATTGAGCTTGTCTGCAGCTCCCTCAAACAGCCTGCAAAGAAAAGAAGAAGACTCAAGGCATCAACAGCTGACATGAGTTACAATTTTTTCATATTTGTGAACTGCCAGTCAGGGCAGTCTTTAATATTGATTGGACCCTGGGCAAACATTTTTTTGGGCCCTCCGAATTCCACTTATCGACTATTTGTGGCCAGTGTGGGCTCAAGGGGGAGCTGCTTTGGGCCCCAAAACAATGGCTGGGCCCGGGACGGCTGCCCCTTTTGCCCTGTGTTAAAGACGGCCCTGCTGCCAGTAACAAATATTACATGTTTAAACACTTTCAAGAAATTTGAATTTCAGAAAAAAAAAAAAAAACAGCTTCTTACTTGTCTGCTTGTGTAGAGAGGGTGCAAACCGCTTTTGCAGCATTGCTTGCACTCATCAAGCTATTTCCTCGGAAGTCGAATGCTCGGCCCTTACTGCTTTCTTTAATAAGATCTTGGATGGGAACTGGCTGAATGACAGGACTTTTGCCAAGAGACGCCTCCTGTTCTGATGTATATTCTTGAGACGCATCAGTGGAAAGACCATGTGAATCAATAGAGACTTGCTGGGCCTGAGTGATGGTCAGAGAAAGCTGTGAAGCCCCATCGCTAAAATGTGTATGCTCCAAGGTGCTTATGTATTCACAAACCCTATAGAGCAGGAAGCAGAAAAAGAGGTTATTAAAAAAAATTGTCATAACGTTTCCACATAGGAGAACTTGTTTATTCAGGATTTAGGAAAACATTTCAAGAAATGTTAAAACCGAGCTCATAATATTTCCTCCTCCACGTGCCCCTTCCCCGGAATTCTCTGTCAAGATCAATGGAACAACTATCAGTCCTTCCACACATGCCAGGGTGCTAGGGGCAGAGGTGGGGGACTCGAGTCACATGACTTGACTTAAGTCACCAGTTTGAGGACTTGAGACTTGCTTGACTAAAATTAATAAAAGACTCGACTTGACTTTGACTTGGTATTCATGACTTGAGACTTGACTTTGACTTGAGACCTATGACTCGAAATGACTTTACTTTTTTAAGTTATTAAATATTTGCATTTTCTCAAGATGTGTTAAAGCAAAATTAATATGCCTGTTATGTTTCTGACACCACAGTCACTTAAAACACCTCAGTGTGTTCTGATTTTTAGGACACTGGCTGTTTAACAATGTTTACCTAACATGTTTTTAGTGAATGTGGTGTTGAAACATGACCGGACAAAGGATTTTGAGCTGTTTGGGCATTCAAAGTGTTTCTTTAATATGCCAAGAAAAAAGCACTAAGCAGTTTTGTTAATGTTGAAAATAAAACAAAACCTTTCCTGACCAATGACTTTTAACTGATTTAAAGGTGAAAATTGGGGTAGATTAGTATTTTGACTTGATTTATGACTTGACTAAAATAAATGACTTGACTTGACTTGCTTGACTTCTAGCAGTGACTCGACTTGACTTGCTTGCTTTTTGCCACAGTAACTTGGGACTTGCTTGAGACTTGAAGGTTAAGACTTGAGACTTGCTTGTGACTTGTACATGTGTGACTTACTCCCATGTCTGGCTAGGGGTAACCCTGGACTCTGCACTGTCCTTTCAGGCTCCCATCCAATCCCTGTCCAAATCATGCCGCCTTAACCTCCGCAACATCGCTAGAATACGGCCCTTTTTAACCAATGACACCACCAAACTTTTTATTCACGCCCTGGTTATCTCTCGCCTCGACTATTGCAACTCCCTCCTCATTGGATTACCTTTACATAGATTATCCCCCCTTCAATCCATAATGAATGCTGCTGCAAGACTTATCCACCTTACCAACCGTTCAGTGTCCTCCACCCCTCTCTGCCAATCCCTTCACTGGCTTCCACTCACCCAACGAATAAAATTCAAAGTGCTAACAATAATTTACAATGCCATCCACAACTCTGCCCCCAGCTACATCACTAACCTGATCTCAAAATATCAACCAAGCCGATCTCTTCAGTCCTCCCAAGACCTCCTGCTCTCCATCTCCCTTGTCACCTCTTCCAATGCTCGCCTCCAGGATTTCTCCAGAGCTTCTCCCATTCTTTGGAACTCTCTACCCCAATATGTCCGACTGTCCCCTAATCTATCCATCTTTAGACGATCCCTGAAAACTCTTCTCTTTAAAGAAGCCTATCCGGCTACTAACTAATACAATGTTTCACTTTTTCCATCAGCTCATCCCCCACAGCCATTACCTTTTTGTATCAATTGACCCTCCCTTTTAGATTGTAAGCTCTAACGAGCAGGGCCCTCTGATTCCTTTTGTTCCAAATTGTATTGTAACTGTAATGTCTGCCTTCATTTTGTTAAGCGCTGCGCAAACTGTTGGCGCTATATAAATCCTGTATAATAATAATAATAATAAAATAAAAAAAAAATGTTCTTGTACAAAGCAGCCTAATAGCTTCTAGCCAGTTAACAATTTAACATTTTATTGTTAGGGTCTATAGAATATTTTTCTTTTAGGACACCTTTCAGAATGGAGTTTTATTGTTGCAGCCTGAAGCAGCCAACCCATGGCCGTGCCTGCACACAGATCTTATCCTGTGACAGAGGTCCATATGTCCTCCTGAAACTGTCATGTTTGAGCATCAGTACCTGGGGAGGAGTCTCTAGCTGGTGGAAGGTATTATTCTACTCTCTTTTTTATTAGTTTAGGTTAAAGTGCAGTGGAATAGGGTATAAATGGGTAAATATTTTAAGCTTCATTCTGTAATAGCCATCAGTCATTGCAGTAAATAATAGTTATACCTCAAACAGGACCATACCACCAGGGTAAATACTGTCTATACCTGAAGCAGGACCATTCCACCACACTAAATGGCTATACTTCAAGCAGAACCATACCACCACAAGCATCTCTGGAAACACAACAGCTCTCAGAGGCAACTGGGTTTATAAAATTGAATCTGCTTTGTTCAACAGGCAAATCAAAAAGGTAGTGCAAAGTACAATGGTGCAGTGGCTTAGCATGGGTCGACGCCCCCACCTCCCAACACACTCTTTACAAATCCCCCCCAACTCTTCACCACTCTTACCTCTGCACAAATCCCACCCCATACTCTTCACAGCTTCCACTTCTTCGCAAACCACCATACCCCTTTACTCTTCACAAATCCTGCCCCCCCCCACGACTACTCTTCACAGCTCTCACTACTTCACAAACCCCCCCGGCACCACAATTACAACCCCCCCCTACTCCTTACAGCCCTCACCTCTTCACAAACCCCAGCCCAAAAATTAAACCCCCTGCCCTCACCTCTTCACGAAACCTGGCCCCACAATTACAACCCCCCCCCCTCCCCTTCACAGCCCTCACCTCTTCACAAATCCCGGTCCCACAATTATAAATCCCCCACCCCCCACTCTTCACAGCCCTCTCCTCCTCACAGATTCTCCCCACCTGTTTTGTGACAGGTTGAAGAGGATAGGGCTAGCCAGAGGTGGCAGAACAGAGTCCCACCACATTCAGGCTGAAAAAAAGCCCTGGCTGTAAGAACACTGTCACCTGAGGCATCAGACCCAGCACACTCAGGATGTTCTGACCCCCCCCAGCTAGTGGATGGTCGCGCACAATATTGCAGGATTGTGCACTAAACTTTAGTCAGATCAGTTAAGAGGCAACTTTTTCATAGCTGCTGTATGTTACTCTATTGCATACCATAAACAATGGTGTTTGTACTGCTCATTTAATAGGCCATTAATGTTCACTTAAGTAGCTAGCTGAGCAGAAACAAAGATACATTAGACTACAACATAGGGTGTACAATCCAGTTAAGAAACCCCCATCAAAATTATACACAACAGATGATAATGAAAGTGTAAATTCTCTTCAGGCTCTCTCATCTATGCAAACTGAGCAATGCAAGGCGCAGGGTAACTATCATTCTGTACCTGAACACATGTGGCCAGCAGTCTTGGTTGTGACTTCCCATCTCTAAGCCGACGTTAAGTATCGCATCCATGCAGAGCACATGTGCGTTATGCAGTCGATATCCTCCTTGTTTACCTATCTGTTCCAGTTTTTGTTCCACCCTCTGTTTTACTGTATAAAACATATTAATAATAAATATACATCATATTACCATGTCCTGCTGTTTAGGACCATAAAAACTATTTTGGTATTTGATGTGCACTGCAGTATATTACATTTTTGGTTTTGGATTTAATACCACTTTAAGTCGTTTTAGCACTATATATGATATGAACATTAACAGATTGCATAAGAAATGTTTTACAGCAGTTATTACAGCTTTGCATTGCTGGATCAAATATTAAATAACATTGTCTACTCATTAAAGTTTCTGCATTTACCCATGTTATGTTTCTATACATTTTTCAATAAACTTTTTATTGTGAAAAAAAAAAAAATAAGAAGCACACGTCTGTGAAACAACAGAATACCTTGTTGTGTAATTGTGTCACTATGTTCAGAGTTTTCCTTATCATCTTTCTCTTCTTGAACACAGGACGCTGCTGCCATTTGAGCCAGTGCTGATGCACAGTTCGCCGCAACCCCTTCAAATAAAATTCAAAAAGGTATAGATTATAGTGTTGACTAAAGGCATCCCTGAAAAATAGTTATGTGACCAACTGATAAATTGTCAATCAGATCAGTTGTAAAGGTTTGGTAATTATCTGACAAGCATATAACTAAGGTTGCACAGTTATGGTAAGGGTGGGAAGAAACTGGAAGAGATCACTTACTAATATCTTGCAGTATATAAGTGCAAATGAACATAAAAAATAACCATCAATCAACTGCTCCCTAGTAAAAGAGCATAATACATTAATAAAGCTCCCTGAAGACTTATATAGACACCATTAGTGCAGGCATGATCTGATCATACTCATGATAAATTGCCTGTGGAGTAATCCATAAAATTGTAAGCTTGGCTCTGTCAGTTGCATTAATTTATGTGAATGAAGAAGAACAAATAGTGAAAAAGTGGCCAGCACTAATTTGTTATTCAGGGAAGCCATAACCATTGGGATAAGTATTCTAGTCTATTGGCAGCTCAGTTTAAAGTATATGGATGTATATGTGTGTGTGCAGGGCCACCAGTCCTCCTGTAGGGGGCCCGAGCACACAGGGGGGCTCCAACAGCATGGGGAATCTGTGCAGTCGGGTGGAGGGGCAATTACAGAAGGAAGCCCTGTGTGGCTTTCTGCAGCAGTTGAAAGCCAGTTTATCCTCCTCCTGCTGGCTTTCAGCTGCTGCAGGGAGATACAGGGCATCATCTCTGTAATTGCCTCTGATCCCCCCCCCCACCTCCCCATGTGCCCCCTTTTCACTGCGACACCCAGCCCCCCCCCCCCCCCCACCGCAGCGCTGCAGGCTTTCCTGTCCTGTAAAAAAAATTACAAATTGTAAAAAAATAATAAACATTGCAATAAATAATTAAAAAAATTGTAAGATAAGATAGTTGTAAACATTTTAAAAAAATACTTATAATTTTTTTTTTTAAACAAATGTAAAAAACAATTAAAAAAGAGCTAATTAACACAGGTTCTCGGTTATGTTTGTGTCCACTAATAATGATTTTTAGTGCATTTTTGTGAAAATATTGTCTTGATATATTCGGGGGGGGGGGGGGTGTGAGCCCTGCCAGGTGGGCTGTACGGGGCCCCATGATTTCTAACAGCAGCCCTGTGTGTGTGTATATATGCGTGTGTGTGTATATGTGTGTGCATATGTATATGTGTGTACGTGTGTGTATGTATGTACATGCATGTACATGTGTCTGTATATGTGTACATGTGTCTGTATGTGTATGTGTGTCTGTATGTATATTTTAATCCTACCCCCCTATTCCTGTACCATCAGAACTGCTTTTGTAGGGCTCGTCTGTGAAAGCAGCAAGGACTGCTGTTACTCTGAAAAGCAAGCCATGCTCAGATCGCTTTTCAGAAGTATTTAACAGGTGGTAAAGAGGCAATATGTTGTAAATGCAACATTACCACACCGCAACCATGCAATGTACACAGTTGCGGGGTGGTTGCAGTGCAGCCCTATTCACCCTGGGTATACTTCCAGTTGCAGCCACAGCATGTGGACACCTCCAGCTGCTGCCTTTGCAGCTAAAGGGGGAGATGTTGGGGGAGGTTAAAAACAGCTCAACCATGTGGTTTTACTGCCCCCTCCAACCTGACATGTGCACAAGCCCTTGGTTCACATCTGTGTGGCTTCTTACTGCGTGTAGGGCAGCCCATTCATTTCAATGGGCTTTCCTACCTGCAGAAATGCAGGGAAAGAAGTCCCTGACCCTTTTTTAAAATTGGAAAGCATAGGGTGCTTTTGGTGTGGCCCAATGTGTGGAGTACCATTAAGAATTAATGGCACCCCTAAAGTGCAGAGCATTTGTCTGTGTGTCAGGAACGGGTGCGATTTTGCTTGTGTTCCGCGACACACAGTAGCGTGTACCAAGCCTTGGACAGGGGTGCCTCAAGACTGAACATACTTTTCAAGGGCGTCCCGACTGAAAAAAAGGTTGGAGAAACATTGGTCTAGGGACACTGGATCCTAGAGGAGAAGGATGAACTGATTAACACATCACCTTGGAAAGAGAAGTGCATTCACAGCTTTTGTATCTTGTGCTATTGACCACTTTCAATACAGGGCAATGGATTATATATTCAGAATTTAAACACCACTGTTAAAATCTGCAGTTAAGCAATTTGATAATCTGAGCAAAAAAAAAAAAAAAATTACATACCCAAGGCACAGCTGAGACGGGCAGCTTTCCTGAGACCATCTAGGCTCATACAGATGGCATCTCTCTCTTTCTGATTTTGCTCCTTCACACCTTCAGCACCCAGTATAAAAGATAAGCCTTTAGAGCTGCCTGCCATGCGTCCAGTAAGAGGAGCAGATAAGGTGTCAATCAGGTTCTTCCAACATCCAATAAGTATGAATCGGGCAAAAGCCATACCTAGAGCAGAGAACAAATCAAGCCGATATAGAACACTTGTATTATAAATATGCAATCTATTCCTTTGGGAGAAAAAAGGTGAACTGAAGAATAGGGACAGACACCCAAATAAGACTGAATTTTTTCCTTGCCAATAAACAAAACATACAGTATCTCCCACAAGTGAGTACACCCCTCACATTTTTGTAAATATTTTATTCTATCTTTTCATGTGACAACACTGAAGAAATGACACTTTGCTACAATGTAAAGTAGAGTAGAGTGTACAGCTTGTATAACCGTGTAAATATGCTGTCCCCTCAAAATAACTCAACACAATTAATGTCTAAACTGCTGGCAACAAAAGTGAGTACACCCCTAAGTGAAAATGTCCAAACTGGGCCCAATTAGCCATTTTCCCTCCCCGATGTCATGTGACTCATTAGTGTTACAAGGTCTCAGGTGTGAATGGGGAGCAGGGATGTTAAATTTGGTGTTATCGCTCTCACTCTCTCATACCGGTCACTGGAAGTTCAGCATGGCACCTCATGACAAAGAACTCTCTGAGAATCTGAAAAAAAGAATTTTTGCTCTACATAAAGATGGCCTAGGCTATAAGAAGATTGCCAAGACCCTGAAACTGATCTGAAGCACGGTGGCCAAGACCATACAGCTGTTTAACAGGACAAGTTCCACTCAGAACAGGCCTCGCCATGGTTGACCAAAGGAGTTAGTGTATGTGCTCAGCGTCATATCCAGGGGTTGTCTTTAGGAAATAGACGTATGAGTGCTGCCAGCATTGCTGCAGAGGTTGAAGGGGTGGGGGGTCATCCTATCAGTGCTCAGACCGTACGCCGCACATTGCATCAAATTGGTCTGCATGGCTGTTGTCCCAGAAGGAGGCCTCTTCTGAAGATGATGCACAAGAAAGCCTGCAAACAGTTTGCTGAAGACAAGCAGACTAAGGACATAGATTACTGGAACCATATCCTGTGGTCTGATGAGACCAAGATAAACCTATTTGGGTTAGATGGTGTCAAGCGTGTGTGGCAGAAACCAGGTGACAAATGGCATGATTACATGACACCAGGGAGAGAAAATAGCTAATTGGGCCAAAATTTGGACATTTTCACTTAGGGGTGTACTCACTTTGTTGCCAGCGGTTTAGACATTAATGGCTGTGTGTTGAGATATTTTGAGGAGACAGCAAATTTACACTGTTATACAAGCTGTACAAGCTGTACACTCACTACTTTACATTTACTTTACATTGTAACAAAGTGTCACTTCTTCAGTGTTGTCACATAAAAAGACATAATAAAATATTTACAAAAATGTGAGGGGTGTACTCACTTTTGTCAGATACTATATATATATATATATATATATATATATATATATATATATATATATATATATATATATATATTTTTTTTTTTTTTTAGACAACCATACCAAAAGTAGCAGCAGCAGTTTTCCATTTCTAACAGTCTCATTTACAAAAAAAAATAAAGAATTTACAAACTGACAGAATTTAGAATATAGTCTGTCACTTTTAAAAAAATAGAACATGTGGTACTATTAAAAAACAATATAAAAAATGAAAGCAAAAAGTAAAGGCCCCTGCCATACAGTAAAGAGAGGTCGAGCTACTTAGGAACAAGTGAGGAATAATTTTAATGAACAACTTGAAAGTAAAGTCATCATACCTGCTAGACTTGATGGATCCATATTCTTCTCAGGAGGGAGTGGAGACTGTGTCAATGAAGATGCTTGGAACTGTCCACCAATAGCACTGCTTCCCAAGCCATCAATATCTACAATTAGCAATTGAAGAAACTATAGGAGATATTTTCAAACAAAGCAAGGTGCCAGATACTACATAAGCCTTTCCTTCTTAAGTTAGATGGCAACTACAGTGCATTTTTATGAGCGCATATATTTGAGCTATGATTGTAATGTTTAAGGTGGACTTTCTATATTTTGATTGTTGTAGTAAAAACTCAGATTTCTGCTGCTCCCTCTAGTGGCTACTTGTATTTTACTTGAGATACATATCTTCCTTGTTTGGGGCTGGTTCATGATGCAGTCCAGTGCTTTTTTATTCTGCATTAAAAATGCATGCAGTGTTTTCCATGCATTTCAATGGCCCTAGTTCACGGCAGTGCAGTCAACAAAAGTAGAACCTGCTGCACTTTTTTCTGTACGAAACACATCTAGAATGCAACAAAACGCACGTAAATGCGTCGGAGCACATGTAAATGCACCAAAAAATGCACCGGATTTTTCAAGGCAAGATAAAAAATTAGGAAAAAAAAAAAACACACTAAAATGCATTGCTAACACATCAAAAATGTATGTAAACACATGGAAAAATGTTAAAAATTGTGGTGCGAACCAGCCCTTAAAGGATAAGTTCACCTTTGGGGATATGTTCCATGTTTCACCCAATTTTAGGGTAGAACATGTAACATGTTCCCAATGCTGCAGCCGCCCACCCACTGCTCTCTCAGTTCCCTGTACTAGGTATAATTTTTTTTAAAACACGGCTGCGTCATTCATACACACAGCTCTGTGTGTGAATGAACTACAAGCCTCAAGATCCTTAGTGGTTGTCCGCTGTAGAGTGGTTGTCCGCTGTAGCGCTGTAGAGTGCTGTGGCAGTTCACTGAATGTCTTCCTGTCTGGGAGCATCGGCTTGCCCATACTGGATCTATGGGTAAGCAGATACACTGACTGTATGCAGGAGACCTGGCATACTGATCGCTAGTGCAATGCTTTACATGCTCCTACTACAAAAAATAATAGACGCACATTTTTTTTTAACCTACAAAAAGATGTGCATTAATTAATTATTTTTTGCAGAATGGTGAACTTATCCTTTAAAGCTGACCTCTGGGACAAATCCCCGTTTCCACCCAAACCTCCCTCTCCCAATGGGCAATTGATAAAGGATATTTTTAAAACTTGTGTCATCTTAGCATTTTCACCAAAGTAATTGTGATGTATGGCCACTAGGAAAAGGGTCCTATGGCCATAGATTTTTGACATGAGGCTCCTATGTCAAAATCTATGGGCATATATGGGTAGAGAAAGACTGGGGGGAAGTCCAAAGATCATATCCACCCACTCTAGGCCATGCTGACATACCAAAATCAGCGCTGTCTTGCAAAAACTTTAAGGAGATGGTAATAGTATTAATTACCCAACTAGTGAACAGGGGGCACCTTAAACTGATCATCATGATTAGAAACTACAGCTCTGAAGGTCTGAGCTAGATATAGTTGAGGAGGAAGCATACAGAATATGAAGTAAGGAAATAAAAGCACACTAAACACTGATAAAGGTAAGAAACTAGTTTGTCATTGGGAGTACATTTATGTTGACTAGCAGGGGCGGCCTGTCCATTAGGGGCGCAGGGGCTCTGCCCCCCATCTATGCGTCCGGCCCCCTAATCTACATGCAGGGGCACCGGACTCATGAAGTTCAATGGAGATTTCTTTTTTTTTTTAAGCACATAATTACAGCCAGAGGCTCTAATAAGCTTCAGAAAAGGGTCTGCGCCCCAAGCCCACCTAGTTGTGTGACAATAGCGAATGAAAATTCGCTATTGTCACATGGATCCTCCTCCTGGCCAATCAGGAAGCGGGTCCTGAGACCTGTTTACCGATTGGCCTGAAAGGCAAAGCCATGCCATTGGCCAAGGAGGAGGAGGAGGGGGGACTCGAGGAGATGCAGGGGATTGAAGAGTAGCCACCGCCGCTGAAGAGAAGTTGCCGCCACCAAGGAGAATGAAAACAAGCTGCCGCCGCTGCAGGGGACTGAAGAGAAGACGCCGCCGCTGCTGCCTGCCCTTCGGTGAGTGAGCCGGCGACCGGAGGGGGGGTGGACTACTGGGACTTTTGGGACTGTTCTTAAAAATTGGGTGGTAACAAGAACCTAAGGGTAGGGTGTGCGGGCTGGTGTGGTCTGGGGGGGGGGGGATATGGTGTGGTCCGTCTGCCGCACTACTTCCACAGAGTCTCTGAACGGTCAACTTGCATTGTGAGAGATATAAGTGATAAGTGATACTGAACAGGAAGACTAGAAAGTAGAATCTTCATGTGTAATGCAAAAGTGTCTGCCGCCATATGCATATGTACGCTCACTAATGAACAGAATTATAATATAATTTCTTGGCAAATTTTCCAAGAGACCAAAACATTAAAACATGTTTGGTTACTGTGCTTTAATGCCTCTCTATAAGATTCTGCTTTAGCTCCTTTGTTCTGTCCCTAGGTTTTCTTTATGAAGCCCCTTATAAATATAGTATATCAAGACTAACCTAATAATCAATGTGGTAGGAAAAGGTATACAAAACACAGGTATGTTTTATAGTGCAAACCCAAGGTGCATATACGCTTTTATTCTATTTGCACTAGGGACAGCTTTAGCTTTATTGCCATTAATACAGTATATCTATTGTCTGTTAAATGGAAGTCTACTGTAAACTGACACGTTAAAATTGGATCGCTCTTGAGAGTTGTCAGTAGATACATGCTTTAATGATTGAATTTATTTATTTATAAATTCTGAATTTTATTGTTATATAAATTCTGATAGACTTGTATTTTCCTTACTGTACACATACTGATTACGAAAAAAATAAGTTAACACAGTATTAAATATTTATGCTTTTTGATGACCAGACCAGCCATTACATAATAAGAGCAGTTTATACTCTAGGAAGGTGCCCTGTGGGCCAAAGCATAGAGTTTATATCAGTGGTCCTCAACTCCGGTCCTCAGGGCCCACTAACAGGCCAGATTTTAAGTATTACCTTGGAGAGATGCAGACTAAAGTACTGCAATCACTGAGCAGCAAATGATATCACCTGGGATGTATATCAGTTATCTTGGCCTTTTAGTGGGCCCTGAGGGTCAGAGTTGAGGACCACTGCTTTATATGATAATAGGGAAAGCTATCACATGCTAAAATAACTACGTATGCACAGTCTGGATGACTAAAGCTGGTTATACATTAGTAGAATTCAGTTTGGAATTTTTAATTTTGAGAACATTCATTCGAATTTCTAATTGTTCGTGGGGTCAAATCGACTTTCAATTTTAACTGTAGTAAAGAAAAAGAAAATGGAGCAGGATGGATACATTTTTGCTCAAATGAACACATGTCTGTGTATTTTTTATTTTTTGTGTGGTTTTGGTTCGGGAAAGTCCATTCATTACAAAATCCAAAGTCAAAAGCAAATTTAATTTTGAACTATTTTCAAATAACATTTGTCAAGCCATCGTATGTACTGAGAATTTTGGTACAAATGCTTGTACAAATTTTCGTTTGGAAATATAATAGTGTATATAGTCAGCAGTGTAGAAGAAAAATGGTGAAGTGCTGATTGAGTAAACACCTCTCAACTGATTATAAAATATCTGCAGAAACATTTTTTGTGTGATTTATTTTTGACCTCTCCTATACATGAACAAGTGATAACCAACATTGCATTACTTACTAATGAGCATAGTAATTAGGGGTAGACAGTGTCCCTCCGGGGTTCCCCAGTACCCAGATTCTCCAAGCATGTTTCTGTCTAGAACTTGGTGATAGAGCTCCTCAATCCAGGCCTGGGAGAACACTATCAAGACTCCACTCGACTGGATCTGCTTCATGAACTCTTTCTGTTCCGTAACAAATAGAAATGAAAAGTACATTGATAAGGTGCGATTATATGCATTTCTATATAAATAAAAAGAAAATCTTCACATTTTGAGAGTGTAAATATATTAATAAGTAATATTTAATTTTAGGTTTCATATTTACTTAATGCACACATACACTCTCTTGATTGAGACAAACCCATCTGAATTACCACTTTAGCATGGAGGCAACATTGGACTCCAGCAACCTAATATAGTTATAGCTGCACTTTGTATTAAATGATAACTTGTAGAATATAGAGTTTAAACAAAGTCTTACCAAAATAAAAGCTAGGAGGATGCCAAGAGCAGTGCATTTGTATAACACAAACATCACACTTACTAGTGTCACTGGTGCCAAAGTCGTCTTCTTTCTGTAATAATCGTTGTTGGCAAGTTTTAGGTTTAGCAGAAGAACATAAAACGATGCAACATACAGACTGTCTGCATTCAAAAGCGTCTGGACACTTGCTCCACCATTATTTTCAAAGCCTGGAGAATGCATTACACCTATGAAACATTGTATAAAAATTAAACACAGCTGAAGACAGGTACATTTTGCTAAACTGTTGCTTTTCACATTACAGTATCCTATCTCTAGCTCCATAGGAGCATCATACCACTAACCTGTGCCCTTACTAGTAAGCCCCATGTTTGTCCCAAATCTGCGCTTTTGCACACACGTTTAGGCATATTAAGCGATTGGGAGTTCATATACTTCATTGACCACAATATTAATTCTTAGTACTTGAGCGCGTTTAGACACACAAGATGTTTTTTTTTTTTTTTTTTTGCCAAAACGCTGCTGCTCCTGAACACACGGTTTCTAAAAAAAAAAAAAAAAAAAAAAAAAAGACATCAGTCTCTCACCTTCCTGCAGCCCACCAGCTCCTTTTCACCAACTGTGTGTAGTGAGGCTGTCAGGCCCAGGCACAATCACAGCCCGGGACTCCCAACTTGCTCTGCCAAGTGAGCTACTTCCGGGATCGGAGGCTGCAGCCAGTTAGGCTTTGCTCCCCTGTTCCCAAACGGTCAGTCCGCCGCCACCCCTGTACTGCTCTTAGCATCCCTTCTGCCTTGGGGAGGGGCCACCCCCCTAAAAATGCCGCCTAAGGCAAGCGCCTTGTTTTCCTCGCAGTAGATACGCCCCTGGCAGTAGGCGCCATGCTGCTCCACACTTAAGCCCCGTACACACGAGTCGAAATTCGGCCGGGAATTTTCGTCCGACGACTGATCTGCCGATTTTCGGCTTGTTAGTATGATGCTTCCGACAACCGACTCCGACTTTTCGGCCGAAAAAAATCTGGTGTGCAGGCTATAAAATTTTTGTCCTCCGTCAAAACACGTCTGATTTTCGTGCAGTCAGTACAGATTTCGACAGGGAAAAATCTTATGAGCAAGACTGGGCATGCTCAGAGAAGAAAGAACACAAAGAAAGCAATCCAACACATGACATCACTTCTGAAGTAGAATTTTGTCGTGCGGGAAAATTCGTGTGCAGTCTAGGCACATTCCAAGCAACAAAACACCACTCTGGACAAAAGATGGACGACCGGTCGGCGGAAATTCGTTGCGTGTGTACTAGGCTTTAGTTTCACAAAGTATTTTGGGTTATTTTACTTAAAGAGCAGAGGCTGTTCACTCAGCAAAGAGAATGTTCACTTAGCAATGTCTATTTTGACTTTGCAATGTGAAATGTTTGTGAATACGATGAAGCTGTGTTCATATTAAATAACCAATTAGGTGCTAGAAAAAAAGGCCTTTTTTTCAACTAATTCCAAATCACACATAATTGAGTATTCAAAGTGAACATAGCTTTTCTTTATTTACCAACATTGTTTAGTTATGACCATACACTTTTCTAAGTAATCAACCTCTACTTCAATGTTTCTCAAATTTTTTAAGGTACTCTTTAAAATTATGGACAATCTTGAGGCACCCCATTCAAAAATGTAAAAAATGTAACTAATAGTTAAAGGGCTGGTTCACACCAAAAAAAACACACTTCAGATCTATTTTGAATTTTGCTTGCACGTTTCGAACACGTTTTTGACACATTCAGGTGTGTTGTTGATGCATTCCAGATGCTGTTATTCTTTTTTTTTTTCCTGTTTTTTTTCCCCCGACTGTACTGGGGTCTGGTGCACTTGTTGTTTGGTTTTCATGTGTTCCAGTGCAATCCGGTGCCTTTTTGATGTGTTTTCCAGTATAGTTCAGTGCAAGAAAAATGCAGCATGTTCTACTTTTTTTTTCTGGAACTGGAATGCCCTGGAACTGACCACACTGGTGTGAACTATGCCATTGGAAACCATATAACCTACTTTACATGTGTTTGTGATGCAGAAAAAACACTTTACTGCATGTGGTGTGAACTGGCCCTTACATAATACAGCAGCATCCATAAACATGACACCCAATATTAGAGGTGATTTATTCTTAAGCCTAGTACGCACCAGTAGTTTTTTTGGTTCAACCCAGCAGGCTGGATGAAAGAAAACAGGCAGCTCAGGTCGGAGCCGTTGTACAATCCGATGTTAGCGTAGCGATCTTCTCTGCTGTTCTATTGTGTTCTGACAGGGGGACAGCCCGGGAAGGGCAGCCCTCCGCCAGAACACTCTGTTCAGCATTTTCAGCCATTGGCTAAGAGTGCTGATCGGGAGGCGGTTGTCAGACCCTTCCAATCTTGCCCCTTCGGCTTCTATCAGACCGGCTGCATTATACACGGGCCAAATGTCAGTCTGTTTCTATTGAACCAGCTGATGCCGCCCAACATTCGGCCTGTGTGTACAGGGTTTAACAAAGAAAAATACACCTTTGCCCACTGACACTGAGTAATTCTCTACCTGCGTTTCTCTCCCTCACTCAGCTGACGTGATCCCAGTGCTGACAGAGAGAGGAAGGGGAGCATCAAATAAGGATGCTGTGCAGTTGTACGATGTCCTCCTTGTTAACGGATTATATCATCGGCTGTTACAATACCTGGGGCTTGCTTGCACAGTGCACAAAATTGTATTGCTGCACAATAAAAACCTGTGGTTATGTGTAACAAAAAAGCAGTCTTGATCCACTCACTGGCTTGTTGCCTTGAAATTGCCCAAAAATATTGCCAAGGCACCCTGCTTGAATTGAGTATTTAGAAAGTACAAGCTATGTAGATCAGGGTATTGAGAAATTAACAAGTGAACAGAAATAAATCAGCTTTGTGAGCCATTACCCCTTGCACCTTACCTTCCCAATGCTTTAAAACAGAAAGCATTGCTTATAGCAAATACATGTTCTGAGCATAGGGGTACTCCAAAAAATTTCTGCCGTTTGTGTTCTTCAAATGGTGCCCAGTGTACCATGTAATCAGCCTTGTGTAGTGTATAATCAGCCAGTCATCAAATTGACAATTTGGTGATACACAAACTGATTCATTGAGCCGTGGGTGGCCCTGTTGGCAACCTCCTGCCCAACATCCTTCAATTTGAAGAGTCAGGCAGAAAATTGTCAACCGATTTTTCTCATTCAGTCCATTGGGCTAAATGAGACAAAATTGACAGCATATGGGCAGCTATAGAAACACTTAAAGAGGAGCTAGAGGCTTCTGCAGAGAAAAATATAACGTTAGCAGCTACAGATACTATATTAGGACACTTACCTGTCCAGTTATCCAGCGGTTTCTTCACCTGAGCTGATTTTGTAAGCAGCTATCAGGAGTTCATCTCTACTGAGAGAAACCAGCAGTGAAGCCTTGCACCCTCAACTTTCCTACTGCACATGCACGAATCGAGCTGCACTCTGTGAATGGACTGGCTTTGGGGGAAGGAGGAGGGGGGGGTCCGAACTTCCGACTGATTTTGCCGTGGCGAACTCAGTCGGAAGTAGGAGCAGGTTCTTGTTAAAACCAGGTACCCGCTCCTCCCTAAAAGGTGCCAATTGTGACAGTAGAGGGGGAGGGGGGAGAGGAGGCAGACAGCAAGAGCTTCACCTTTTGGGTGGAGCGCCACTTTTAACAGGAACCTCTTGTGATGAAAATACTAGTGATGCCATCTTCCTGGCCTTCTAAAAAATTGTCGTCTGCTATACTGAGTCTCCCCCTTAGTTTGGGTCTCATGAACATAAGATAACTTAGAAACTTAAGAACTGTTAGCATGGAAAACCAGAGTTTAAAAAACAAGTTTTTTTTGTTTTTATCATGTGGAACTGAATTTAATTTCTCTCGAGAAGAGGAGATTAAGGGGGGATATGATCAACATGTAGAAATACATAAGAGGTCCATATAGGGAACTTGGTGTTGAGTTGTTCACTTTAAGGTCATCACAGAGGACAAGGGGGCACTCTTTACGTCTAGAGGAAAACAGATTTAGTCTCCAAATACGGAAAGGTTTCTTCACCGTAAGAGCTGTGAAAATGTGGAATAGACTCCCTCCAGAGGTGGTTCTGGCCAGCTCACTAAATTGCTTTAAAAAAGGCCTGGATTCTTTCCTGGGTGTACATAATATAAATGGGTACTAATATTTATAGGTCAAATTGATCCAGGGAATATCAGATTGCCTGGGATCAGGAAGGATTTTTTTTCCTTTGCTGTAGCAAATTGGATCATGCTTTGCTGGGGTTTTTTCGCCTTCCTCTGGATCAACTGCGGGTATAGGATTGTGTATATGGGATTTTATGGTTGGGTTTTCATTACTGTTTTTTTTTTTTTTCGTTTTTTATTGGTTGAGCCAGATGGACTTGCGTCTTTTTTCAACCTGACTAACTATGTAACTATGTTTGTTAGGCGTTTTTGAGCATTAGCGTTTACACTCCCAAATGACCACAATGCACTGCAAAGTATATATATATATATATATATATATATATATATATATATATATATATATATATATATATATATATATATATATATATACACACACACACACACATACACATATATATATATATATATATATATATATATATATATATATATACATACATACATACATACACATACACACACACATCCATATGTTTGAAAATTCAGTGGTTTCTGACCACTGTACATTAAAGACGCTAAATGCTCATAAAGTGCGTTTGGGTGGTTTTTTTAGCTCTAAAAGGAATCCTAAAAATGCGACTTTGGAGGGTTTTCTGCTGGCTCTAAAATCCCCTGCCACGAAGTTCCTGAAAACACCTATAGTGTGCAGGGACACATAGGCTAACATAAAGGGAGGTTTAAAGGCAGAGAAAAAAGAAAAAAGCTCAAACACCTGTAGAAGCAGCTATTTTGAGCTGCAGTGTGCATTTTCTGATTACTGATTCAATGGCCTGAAGCATGTATGCAAGTTAAAAGCTCTGACTTCACAGCAATGCATAGTTGTTTCACTTCAAAAAGTAACATCAGGCAACTTGCATGGTCACAAAGGGCATTTGATGGGCACTGGTATTTTTCTCATGACAGATTGCCTTTAAGCAACCATAAACATTTAGCAACTCCTAGATAAAGCAAGTAAAACAACCAATAAGAGCTCTTTAATGGAAAAGTGCATAGGTATTCTTCTGCAGAACTAGGTTTTAGAGCATTATTATTTTAGATCTCTGTGGAGTGAAATCCCTCGGGGGACTGTCTCAGTGACAAATCTTGTGCAAAATACATTTCATTTAGTTAGCTTGAATAAATGAAATTCTACTCTCCTAGAGCAAAACAGAATAGTTTAAGAAATAAACTCAGGTTACAATATAAAAACAGCAGAGTGGTGAGATGTAAAAACCAGCAGAGAACCCCCTAAGCAGTAAAGATGTCAGATCGCTGTGACATCAAAGCTCTCCTGTGTAACTTGTCAGCTAAAACAAGCAAGCAATGCACCAACTGTACATGTACATAGTATTCCAAGTGTACCAGGAGAGATGGGTCAGATGGATTCTTAATACAGTATACGAGTAAACAGCCTGCTTACCACAAAAATGATTATTCAGATCAACTGCAATCAATACATCACACCACATTATGTGTGAAGTACATATGAAACAAACTGAATGATGACAAAAAAGAATTACCTGTGAAATAAGACGTGATGCACCTATGATTTTACCTAATAATGCAATTTTAAAATGCATCCCTCAAGTGAAATAGTGTAGGATTGGCCAAGAAAGCTGGAAAGGCAAAACCTGGGTCAGGTTGTTTTTATGGATGATATGCTGTAATGTTTCTAAGCAAACACCTCTTCCTCAGAGCCTCTGCTGGCCCAGTGTTGGTGTGCACAGTTGGCTTGTACTTTGCGTGGTGTGCTCCATAAACTGTTAATGTCTCATTTTTGAAGAAACTGGTGTTTTAATTTTGCTCTGGTACAGCGCTTTATCCCCCATTGGTGTTTTCTTGTATCGATCTCACTGGTTTTAAGTTTGGGGCAGCAGCAACCTGTCAGCAACACTACACTTTTTCCCAGTGGCAAAGCTCCTCAGCGCCTGGCTCCTTTTTTTTGTTTTGTAATGTTTATGCCTCTGTTGCTTTTTCGGATCATAGTTACAACCCACCTGAGCTATTCCACCAGGAAGTCCTCACTGCACACCACCAATCAAAAGGCAGCATGTGCAGCTGTGGGTCGGAAAATGCCTCACTGCCTGATTGGCGGTGTGCAGTGAGGGCTTCCTGGTGGGATTGTTCAGGTGGCTTGGGACTACGATCGGAGCACGTCTGAGCCCATCTTTATTCTGCACTATTGTCTTCTTTGTATGTACTCATTTTCAGCATCCATTATACCTTGGAATATTTTCAAGGATGGAGGGATAGGTGGAGTCTCTATGGCCTCTTTTGGGTAACATAGGAAGGGAGACTGATTATAAAGCAAATAACCAAAATTTATATTTTAGCTGAAAAAAAAAAGTTTACCCGGGAGTTTTGGGTGTTCCTGGCCACTTTTTTATTCAAAAATGTCCTGTTATATTCAACAGAACATAAGATAATTAAAAATCAAACCGAAAAAGTTCCCAGTGTCAGGGAGTGGGTAATTGAGCTCAAAAAAGTAATTAGAAAAACTGACCGTGAGCCTGCAGGAAACATATCCAAAGCCTGTAAAACCTTGGTATATAATTGGAAGTAATTCTCTGGATCAGAGAGGGTGCAATCTTTTCCAGGACAATGATACCTGGTACACTTAGAGTGAGGTCTTAGGTTGGTCTGTTGGAGTGGGGTGGTCAGTGTCCACAGGTTTCCCTTTGTGTGTGTTTTATATGGTAGTGTTTGTAATTAGGTGGTGTGGGATTTGTTATTAAAATGAAAGGGTCCATCATATAGACTTAAAGAGCACAAAATAACTGTCATTAAAGTATAACTAAGGGCAAACTGTTAGGGATAGAGTGGAGAGGATTAGAACACTTGTCAAATTTAACTGCTGTCTGTGCCCCCGTCACCCTCTCTATCTGTCCTGTGTACCATTATTATCGAAAGTAAAGAAAAATCTTCCTATGGGGACACTAATTCTGGTGACCTGGGGTCCGCAAGAAATTTCCTTAATTTCCAGGGATTTCCCCTCACTTCCTGTTTGGCTATGGGACAGGAAGCGAAGTGAAATCTCCACAATGGGACACAGATGGAAAAAAAAGTATAGAGCTCTTTTAAGACATTGGAAACTTGAGGGTAACTATGAAAGTCACCTGGAAATATTGTATGATATAAAATTTGTATTACAGGTTGGAAATCTCTACTGAATTCTCTCCTCCCCATCCAGCATTGCAATGATGGACCAGACGAATTCTGATTGGTCAGCACCATCCATGTGGTGGTGCTTGCTGACCAATTAGAATCCTTCTCGGGCATCCTGGCAGCGCTGGAAGGGGAGGAGAGAAAGCAGCAGGAATTTCAAATTAACAGACCGGTGGAGCGGCCTACAGAAGCCCTGACAGCTCAGTATTGTGGGAGGTAAGTACAGTGGGGACCAGGGGGGTGGGGAGGGGTCCAATGTTAGGTCATCTTTACATATTTATTTTTTTGGATACAGCACCAAAACCAGGTAGTTATAGGTCATAACAAGCAGGAGACTACTGTTTGTTATTCTTCCCTTAAGTGCCTCCTTCATAGCCACTGGATATTTCCCTGAGCAGCTATCTTCTGGCGCTGTGAGCGTGAACAACCGCCACTACTATTCTGAAGATTTGCTCTGCCTGCCCCCTTCTGCCCTCCACCAGTCAGAGAGCTCATACTACTATTCCCTTGAAACGCATCGCATTCCATGAATGGGCAGTGAAGATCCTGTCATTCAACTGCTCCTCCATTCACATAACACAATGCATTTTTGGAGAATAGTAATACAAGCTCTCTGAATGGCAGAGAGGGTAGAAGGGATTTTTAAACTAAAGGCAGCTGCTGTTACCTCTCACGGCACTGGAAGATAGCCGCATAGGGCAATATCCAGCAAATATGAAGGAGGTAGTGAATGGAAAATTCAGGAGAAGAAGGTAACGAAATATACACCATTACACATAACTAAAGTGAATTAGTAGCAAAAAAATGCTACACTTCAGCTGTATGTGCAACGGTCATTCATTTTTTCATATGCACGTCTTCAAACGTGACGTAGAGTGTTCAATTTGTATATAACAAAAATAAGTAAATAGCAAGGTCAACGACTCGGTCCACACTAGCGCGACTTGTCAGTCTGACAAGTCGTGCTCCATTGACTGCCACAGGACCCATTCTAATAGTTTGCTCCGACTTAGAAAAAGGGTCCTGTACTACTTCGGGGTGACCTCGGAGCGACTTGCATAGACTTCCATTATGTGAAGTCCATGCAAGTCGCTCCGAAGTCGTGGTGCATGGGAATGCACAAGTCGCCCCCGAAGTAGTAAGGAGTCATGCCGCCCCAGTGTGAACCTTAAGCTCCCAAAGAATTGTTTCCTAGCAGGATCAAACATGAAACAGTGTGTGTCCTTCAAGGGACCAGTACAGGGGCAGGTGTAGTACTCAAGCAGCAAGTATAAACTTTAAAATAAACTTTAATAAGTCTTAAGCCCATGCTTTTGCATGAGGAGAAGGGTCTTTTATTTCCGCAACGTGACTGCAATTTCCAAATCCGGATGTACTCAGATAAAAAAAATAATGGTCATTTTTTTTTTTTTCAAATATTTTTGCTGTGGTGGGTTATCTTTTTGAATTGAGCAGTTTGTTTTTTTTTAAGCAGTGTCATACAAGTTTTATTGCCTCTAATTTTATAGGGAGTGAGACTGACCGTAATATACCTAATGCTAAATTTGTATTTCTCTCCACAAAAAAACTATTCCTGTAGAAATATGAGCTATGGAATAAACATGACTTATAAGAAATTTGTAAATAAGCGATATTCCTAATTAGAAATAAATCACATCTATACATGCATATTTGCATTAAAAAGGTAACAAACTAGTTAGAAACTGTACCACTGGATTATATACTTCAGGACTTATTTCCACTTCTGCAGAGAGGACAAATGCACATCTGTGCATAGTGCTGCATAGAAATGAGTGAAATAAAGTTGAGGGAGAAAAGAAGGTAAACAAAACAGTTCCTTATGTTTTAATGACTCAATATGGTGGGACTGTACAGACACCAGGCAGCACAAGATAACAAAATTTTCCTGTGCAGGTAGTGTGAAGGAGTCCTATTTGTAAAAAAAATTCTAATTGTTAATAATTGTGATCTGTAGGGATTTGGATAGACACAAACTGTACATGAAAACAAAAAAATTACCGTATTTTCCGGCGTAGAAGACGACTGGGCGTATAAGACGACCCCCCTAATTTTCAAGTTAAAACATAGGTTTTGGGCTATACTCGCCGTATAAGACTACTTCCCTTCCGAAGCAAGGCAACACCATTGAAAAACATCAGATTTCTCATAGATCTCCAAGGTACCCTAGTACTGTAATACATGTAATCTCTCATAATATCTCCAAGGTACCCTAAGTATTACCAGTAGATGTAATCTCAAGGCGCTGGCTGTGTGGGAATCCTGGGTATACCGGTACAGGATTCCCACACAGCCAGCGTCTTGAGAGATTACATCTACCAGTAATACTTATACTTAGGTTACCTTGGAGATATTATACTCGGCGTATAAGACGACCCCCCATTTTTGGGGGATTTTTTTGAGGTTCAAAAGTAGTCTTATACGCCAGAAAATACACAGTTTACTAGGCCATTATTTTGCTTACCAACGGTACGAAATTATAGCAAAAAAAAAAAAAGAAAATAATAATAATTTAACCCAGAGGCAAGAATTCATAAATATATAGATATAGGAAATCTTATTAATATTTACCAGTTTGCAAACTTGAGCAAAATGTTGAAGAAAAGTTCTGTAAAGTTGAATCAACTTCTTCCATTCTTTGAAATGTCAAAAGCCGTGGAATAAGATCTTCAAGTGACTGCACAAAAAATCTCGCACTATGTTGGTCAGCCTCCTGGTTTTTCAGCAGTTTCAATGACAAGGCAGCGGTCCGTAGAGATCTATGTCCAGGGCAATCTCTGGGAGTCTGGTCCTCATCTGCCAGGGAACAGTTATCTGAGCCAATGTCAGACACATCAGATCTCCCAGAATCCTTTTCTGCAGCCATGGAATACTGATCGCAAGAATCAAATTCTGTCCTGGAAAGATCTTGTTCATCAACACTGAAATTACTTTCACTATATCTTGAGCCATAAGATCTTGTTCTACTGTCAACAGACAAAAAATTGGTTATGTCTGGATAGACTGTAACATGACTCCTTTGAACAACATCTGGTTGATCTACAACTTCTAATTCGGGGTCCTTGCTGCCATTATCTCTAATAACTGGGGACTGTAAATTATTTCCTTGGCCATCCATGTTGTCTTCTGGTGTGGTCTGCCCCATATCACCTTCTAAGGTAGTCTGTCCAGTATCTGTTGTCACGCTAATGCTAATATCAGGACTCTTCTCGGTTCCCAGTTCCCAGGGTGTGTGCTCAGAGGAAAGAATGCGCCTCTGCCATCTGAAGTCTGCCTCATTAATTTCCATGGACTCCCTGCTGGATTCAGCACCATCCCTCAGTTCCTCAAGACGTCGGAGAAGATGTTGGACCTGGACTTCCTTCAGACCTTTCCCTTGGCTTAGCTCATCTAAAGCTCCAAGCAAGGTGCAAACACATGATACAGATGCATAGCAAGCTTCAATACCTCCTTTCATACATGCTTCTGCCATTCCATCCATAATCCTACAACACAAAAAATAATTACATTAGGTTTATAAAATTGTACCAAACCATAGGTTTACGTTGGAAACAGATGTAAATAATCAATGTCCTCACTGTATGTATTCACGTTATTCAATAGAAAACAAAAAAACAAACAAATTATATATATATATATATATATATATATATATATATATATATATATATATACACACACACACACACACATATATATATATATATATATATATATATATATATATATATATATATATATATACACACACACACATATACCCACACACTATATATATATATATATATATATATATATATATATATACATATACACACACACATACACATATATACATACACACACACTTACTTTGTTTTACAAATAAAGATTTAAATTCATTCAAATAGTTCCTTAAATGGGAACTTCACTCAAAAAGTTAAGACCCATGTCCCAGGAGGGTGTAGGAACATTCACAAAGTGCTGCGCATGTGCAGTGGGAAACTGGGTCTGGTTCCACAGAAAGCCAAAGTTAACTCTTGTATATAAAGATGGCAGCACTGTGGACCCACACCAGTAAGAACCACTGCCTACGGGAAGACAGCACTGAATCTCAGGCATAGGTAAGTACCAGATTTTTATAAGTCAGCAGCTACAGTATTAGATGCTGCTGGCCTTTAAAAAAGAAAACACAAACTGAAGTTCCTGTTTAAAGCCCTGTGGGTTACCTAGACAGCAAAGCAAGAGAATCTTACTTTGCAGCTCCCTTTGTTTGAATAAATCATCAATGAAAGATTTGATAAAGGATGATCCACTGCTGTGGTGATGCCTCATAGAAGCTCTGTATCAACTGGTTTCTTTCAGCACATCTGAAAGCTGAAAGGGTTGCATACATAAAATTGAACAAATAACTCAAGTCAGTCTATGTTTAAAGTAGTTGTGTAATGTACAGAAAACAGGATCTCTGTCATGGAAAATGAAGGTGGGTGGGGACAGATTTGCTTTTCCAAGTCTGTATGACTATTCTCTATAATAACCTATATGCATTCTTTATTAGAAAGGTAACAAATGAAATAAGAAGCCAGGATCTTCAACACTTCTGTGAAACCCAGCTAGGGTTACATGTTAAATATCCATGGCTCTAGTTTTAGTAATATAAAATGAGAAGACAAATAATAACTTCAACTGGCCATCTCAACACACATACAGGCATGGTCTATCGTCATCACCAATGTCATGCAACCATTGCAGGATTACATAGATGTGGATAGGAAAAGGCTGAAAAGGGTTGCAGGAGATCAAGATTACCGAGATATTTGACAAAAGGTAAGAAAAGGAGGTGAAAAATATTGTTTTAATTATTTTGTATTACATGGCAATTGTTCCTATACACAGTGTCTTATGCTGGCCATACACTAGCTGAAAAATCATTCGAAAATCTGTCATTTGGTCCGTTCGTTTTTTTGTCCAGTTAATGGGCACAAATAGAAAATCGTTTTAACTTTTCAGAACCGAAAAATCGAAGGAACAGTTTGGAAAATTCCGCCGAACAAACGTTAAGTTGAAAGGTTAATGTTTGCACTAGGCATATGTGACAAACTGAACGAAAAACTGATTCATGTCCATTGAACGATTTATCGTTCGAAATTCAGTCATTACATGATGGCACGATCATCTGCTCTCTCACGGCCGAATTTTCTTTTTTCGAAAATGAGTTTGAACGATTTTTCGGCTAGTGTATGGCCAGCTTTAGGAAGCAGCGGCAACGGTTTCAGCGATGCAGCCCTCCTCAGACTGGGCAGTCCTTCCAAACACTGCAAAAATATAAACAAGAGGGCAGAAACATCTAGTGCATTACCACAAACAAACATTCATTGAAGGCACATAACAGTGTTATACTCACAAAGTAGGAATAAAATCAAGCTTGTCATATACAACCCTCCAACTGGTGAGGCGGGTAACTCTACGGCCACAGGGTGAAAAATCATACGCATTTCGGGGGTAGACGCCCTTCCCCAGAACTCTGAGGAAGGGAGTTAGTCCCCCGAAACATATAAGCTTTTTCAACGTGTAGCCAAGGAGTCACCTGCCTCACTGGTTGGAGCGTTGTATAGGACAAGCTTGATTTTATTCCTATTTTATGAGTATAACACTTGTATGTGCCTTCAATAAATGTTTGTTTGTGGTAATGCACTAGACGTTTGTGCCCTCTTGTGTATACTTTTCCAAAACTACCAGTAGATAAAGAGATTTAGGCAGCTGAATTCTCAATTTTGTGTACACTTTGACTTGGTCCCTTCTCCTCCCACCTTCTGAGCATCCCTATGTGCACTACGTGACAGCCAGCCTCATTCCGGAACAAGCAGTTGCCATTGAAGGCGACCTATGGTTTACGTACACCGTATGCTCAGTTAGAATTACCCAGGTTTGTGATATACTAGGAGTAACAGGACTAGCTAAAGTAGTCTAATCTTCCATTGAAACAGGACAGTGATCACCTATCACCCCCCAGTATAGTCGAAAATAGGTAATGCTAGCTCCCTCAGTGAAGCCATGGCAGGTTTGCACCCTGATAATTTATTACTTTACTTTCTCAGTAAGGTAATCTTGAAATAAAAAGGTAACCATGAAAATAAAACAAAGCGCAAAAAAACTCACAAAATGTAATATTGAGTTCTGAATTATAGTGTAAGCAAATATGAAACGTACGAAACAAAAAAAGGATAAAAAAAACTTTAAAGATAACATTAATCCCAGATATTACACAAGTGCAGGAGATCATTTTTATAATGTGAATGTAACATATATAAAATAATTCCTGTGGTGAAATACGTTCTATGTTTGGTGCTTTCTTAAAGCGCAACTCCACTTTTGTTGAAAAAAAAAAAAAACATTCCCCTCTGGGTGATCTCTGTACATTGCAAGGATTATAACCACCTTTTTTTTTTTTGCAGATTCCTACCTTTTGTTATTCTGAAGAAATCCCTGTCTGTTCCTCTGTGCTAAGCAGGGGAGGACTGGGCCAGGGGGCAGGGGGACAATTGCCCCCTGGGCCGCTCTGATGTCCTGTCAAAAGGCTGCCACAGACATGCATAAAGGATTCCTGATGAAGAGAAGTAAAAAGTCTCTGCCACTGACCTACTGAGTGCAGGATGAATGGATGGTGTAAACTGTGTCTGAGCAGAGTCCGGTTCCATGCCCGACTTGAGACTTTACTCCCCTGGCCAGCCCCAACCGAGCTGTCACAGCTCCCCCCAACTGCCCCCTACTCGCCAGGTTGGGAACCTGGATTCAGCCGAGAGTACATTGAAAAGGGCTTCAACCTTGAATGGGGGTCAGGAGGAGGACAGAAAGAGGGAGAGTTGGAGGGGGGCTGAGTCTCTGCACCATGGGCCTCTGGTTTGTACTTGCCCCCTGGGCTGAAAGTTGCCAGTCTGCCCCTGGTGCTAAGTGAGTCTAATGGGAGTGGTTTCATAAGTATCAATCAGCTGTGCACCTGAAGAGCACTAATGAGGAAAGCTGCTGGGCCTGCATCCCTTTAGACATGTTCCTATTGGGAGTATCTCACAAAAAATGACATTTTTATTGCAGGGGATGCCAGAAATCTGACTTGTATCTTAGGCAGACTTCTGGGAAAATCGGTGAGCCAATCACACAAGCAGGAAATTATGTTTCTGGGGAGCGTTCAGTATACATTCTGTGTACAGAACACCTCCAGGTAGCCATATTGCAAAAGATTTTCTGAAAATTACAGTGGCTGCAGATTGTAAAGGAAAAGTAATTTTCAATAACATTCAACTCACAATTTGACTTGTGTCATAATTGTATATGCTATATTGTTTTTACTTTATCTGATATTTTTTTCCCCCAGGAAAGTGGAGTTACCGTTTAAACTAGATTATTTTAGTGCATCTTTCATTTCATTAAAATACTGCAATTGTAGGGCATTGGACAAAAGTCATGCACGTTGTAATTCAGGTGCGCTGAGCTACAGTTATGTCCATTACAAAAAAATTCTCCTAAGCACAATGCAGCATTTCTAAAGTTCTGGTGTAACAGATGGTGCAAAAAAGTTAAAACTGCTCACTAAACATGACAGCATAATTTTCATATTAAAAACCACATTGAAAATTTGAAGCTTCGAGTAAATACTATAGGATAACTTACAGTTTTAAAAGATCCAGATGTGACCTCCTCTTTGATATTGACCGCTTTCTAGTCTCTGGTTCAGATGTACATGGCCCAGCAAGGTCAAAGAGCCTCTGAGGACTGCTAAGTATCTAGAATTCAGAAACCAGAATAAGCACATTTGTCCTAAAATCACCAATGTAATATTTTGATGACCAGCAAGAAGCACTTTGTCAGAGAGACTAATTCACGGATACGCATAGCACATTTCAGCATGAACAAAGAAGGTGTGTTTAAGAGAAATTTTCCATGGATTCTCTGCTTGAGAACATTCGAGAAAAACAACGGTCAACACTGTAATGTGAGAATGTCATGACGGTGATATTTGTTTAAAAAGATTCAGTGCCATTTACCAGGTTTTTCTTAAATATAATAATAATAATAATAAAAGGACCGATCATGTGAAAGGCTCCAATCACATGTGTGCAATTTGTTCATGTGACTTTGGACATCAAAGTAGCATGACAAGCATGGGATTGTATGGTTAGGTTTTTAATACTGTTTTTTTTAGTTGAGCCAGATGGACTTGTGTCTTTTTTCAACCTGACTAACTATGTAACTATGTAAGTCACAACCCATTCTTTTAAATGACACCTGTTCAAATAGGTGCTATTTAAAGTCGCAGCGACTTTGAAAAGGTGCCTGCACTACTTTGGCGAGACTTTTGACAACACTTAGATCCATCGAGTGTAAAGTCAGTTCAAAGTGCCGGCCCAAAGTTGCACTGGAAATCGTGCGACTTTAGAGCTGCGCTAATGTGCATGGAGCCTAAAATTTTATTTTTTTGCCAAAAAATAAATATCTTTGAGACTTCGGAAAGGCCTTCAGTTGGGTGGTACATTGTGACCGTGTGCATCTGATGTCAGATCAAAACGATAAAATAGACATATTCTCAAGCGATACGCTGAAAGTTTAATGGGTTGTAAAAAAAACATTTTGTTTATGAGTAAAAGAGTAAACTTTATTCAGCTTCTGATAAGCAATGGCTAAAACAAAAATCTAACCAACCTGATACATTCTGCATTATCACTTAAAAATTTCAGAGCCTCTCTTTAACGTAAAGATACATTTATCCACAATGCCATTTGCTACAGAGGAAAATGAGGGCTTTTTTAAAAGGTGCTTTTTCTTCTGGTTTAGAATATGTAAATATTCCGGTGTGCATAACCCAGCCATAGCTTTAGGGTCAGTGCATACCGGGAGGGCACAGCCATTACTGGAGCAATTGAAGATATAAGTTGTCAATCAGCTGGTGAAGTAAAATGTCAGTTTGAGTTTGCCTTTTAACAGACAGAATATATTGAAAAGATCTGCAAGGTTTCACTAACCTCTTTCATGATTTTAATGGCTTCAACGCGATTTTGTGGAGGAGCATACAGCAAAATGCGATGGTAGAGCGACTGCAAGACTGGCCTCATAGACTCAACTGTGCCCATAAGTCGAACTAGCTCTGCCGCAATGTAATAAATAGTCCTTGCAACTGGGCCACTGAGAGCCGGTGCTGTAGAAGAACATGCTGATCCCCGACCCTGATCTGCTACACCTGTTGAGTGACAGTCCGAGTCCACACAGATGTTATTATGTGCAGAAGTTATAGTTTTGTCATGGACTGGGTTCCCAAGTATCACCACAAGTGCGGGGCATAGCTGTTTCCTGTGCAGAAAAAAGAGAAAGTAAAACACTCTTTAAAAGTCACAAAAAAAAGTAAGATTAGCGATGAATGAATATAATGAAGACAACTGAAACAAAAACAAAAAAGTAATAATCACAACAACAAAAAAAAACACCATCACCAGAAATACAATAACTTAATGCGAATACTGCCACTTACCATATAAGGTCCATAAATCCTTTGTGAACATTCAAAGCAGGAGATGAACTGCTGAGCATTGATAGTATAGATTCTAGGTACAGGAGCTGCAATGGGTGGTTTTCACTGTAAAATAATCAAAAATGATCATTTGTATTACAAAATAGACAATATTCTGAGAGCCTATTTATACCTATGCATTCACGTTTAACACTTTACCGCACATTGTAATGCATGTTAACATATGATGTGTCTGCTGAATCATTTGTTATAGGCCTCGAGGTTCAAAGCCCATTAAAAAACTGTACTTGACCTATTCTTGACTATTGCAACATACACTATATTGTCAAAAATATTGGGACACCTGCCTTTAAAATCACACAGGAACTTTAAATGGCATCCCAGTCTTAGTCCATAGGGTTCAGTATGTAGTTGACCCACCCTTTGCAGCTATAACAGCTTCAACTCTTCTGGCAAGGCTGTCCACAAGGTTTAGGAGTGTATCTATGGGAATGTTTGACAATTCTATCAGAAGTGCATTTGCGAGGTCAGGCACTGATGTTGGAGAGAAGGCCTGGCTTGCATTTTCTACATCCCAAAGTTGTTCAATCGGTTGATATGCAGGCAAGTCAAGTTCCTCCACCCCAAACTCGCTCATCCATGTCTTTATGGACCTTGCTTTGTGCACTGGTTCAAATCATTTGGTGGAGGGGGGATTATGGTGTGGGGTTATTTTTCAGGGGTTGGACTTGGCCCCCTAGTTCCAGTGAAGGGAACTCTTCAGGCATCAGCATGCCAAAACATTTTGGACAACTTTGTGGGAACAGTTTGGGGATGGCCCCTTCCTGTTCCAACAGAACTGCGCACCAGTGCACAAAGCAAGGTCCATAAAGACATGTTTTTTTTTACGTAACTGGAAATATGACTATAACTGAATTTATCTAAACTAAAAGCCATAGATAAACTTAAAAAGTAAAACGTTAAGACCCTGTTCACTGAGCGTACTGGAAACAAGCAGAAATGACGCTTGTGGTGGCATTTTTTATCCTAATGGCTCTCCAAATGCAGGTAGCACTCGCAAGTCTTGTCACACATTTTCTGTCTGAAAAATGTACGCCACCAAACACGCTTAGCTTAGTAGCAAAATGTGATACTTGAGCATCTTTAGTGTGTTTTTTGTGTGACAGGTAGCCCAATCAATGGCCTGTCGCAACAAAAATGCGTTAAAATGCGACGTAACACCACGCACAGATGTAAATGTAGCCTTACTGCTATAAGCAATCAAACCCATTCCCTGTTTTTTTTTTTAGTTTAAATATAAAGTCCCACAATACTTACTTAACAACAGCCTGCAGTTTGTCACAGAGTACAGTGAGCACAGATACAACATCATCACACAGTGACTCCACGGATGGACCAGATTCTATTAACAGATGAAAAAGGAAAGAGTACATTAGATTAGATAAAAATGTAAAAAGCAAAAGCAATAGATACATTTTAAAGAAATATTGTTGCTGCCCAGACTTGCATATATATATATTTTTTTTTTTTTATTCATAGCTAAATAAATCTAATAAAACCTTTAAATGTGTATGCAGAATTAAAGTGCTTCTCCTTCTTAACAGACTCTGTATAGACATTTATATTTTGGCAGCCAGCAGACCCCCCCCCCCCTTTTTTTTTTTTTTTAAAGTGCTCTAGCTTTGTTTACAAGACTTCACTTAGCTAAATGGTTGCACTACTGTGCAAGCGATAAGCAGTTGCACAGACTTCTATTGGCTGCTTGCTAATCCATGAGTTTTACTAACTAATACTGATGTGGCATGGAGGAGCACCGATATGGTACAGATGAACATGGATGTGGCATGGATGAGCACGGATGTGGCATGGGTGAGTACAGATGAGGCATGGATGTCGTACGGATGGGCATGAATGAAGCATGACTGAGGCATGGATGGGCATGATTAAGGCAAGGATGGGCATGATTGAGGCACAGATTGGCATGATTGAGGCATGAATGAGCATGATTGAGGCACGGATGAGCATGATTGAGGCACACATTTTTGGAAAACGTGGAAAGAAAATGAAAACACTTTTTTTTTTTTTACACAAAGTTGTCAATTTTTAGGATATTTCTAATACATAACATGTACAAAGAAAAAAATTACACCGCAAAATACATTCTGCTACTCCTCCTGAGTATGGCAATAGCATGTGTGAGACTTTACACAGCCTAGCCAGATACAGAGGCTCAACATGCAGGGAGCACAATCAAGCGCTCTAGGGACATAAAATTACAAATCTAATTTCCTGACTACCCATTACACTTTTTGAGGCACTGTAGGGCACTGATAAGCACTGTAGTGGCACTGATCTGGCACAGATGAGCACCGATGAGGCATGGGTGGGCACAGATGAGGGATGGATGTGGCATGGATGTGGCACAGATAAGCACCGATGAGGCATGGGTGGGCACAGATGAGGGATGGATGTGGCATGGATGTGGCACAGATAAGCACCGATGAGGCATGGGAGGGCACAGATGAGGCACGGATGAGCACCGATGTGGCACAGATGAGCACCGATGTCGCACAGATGAGGCACCGACGTGGCACAGATGAGGCACCGATGAGGCATGGATGTGGCATGGATGGGCATGAGTGAGGCACGGATGAGGCACAGGTCGGTATGATTGAGGCATGAATGGGCGTGACTGAGGCATGATTGAGGCACGACTGAGGCATGGATGAGTGGTGCTGCGGTCTCCCTCTTCTCCTCGCAGCATACTGATCGCTGTGTACAGCGTGCGAGGAGAGGAGAGAACTGAACCGGACACATGCCGGTTTTTTGACAACTGATCACTCCGTCAATGGACAGAGCGATCGTGTGGTAAAGGGCCGCTGTCATTGGCCCTTTACCACGATCCGTGATGCACAGACACTTCCGTGTGTGCACCCCAGGGGGCGTGCAGGAAGCGCAAATCTGGGAGGACGTCATTGTAGACCCTCCCAGAATAAGCCAACCACGCTGTAGCCGTCATTCAGCTATGGCCCGGTCGGCAAGTGGTTAGGAAGATTCACCCTATTAGACCTGTTTATCCTTATCATTAAAAGTGAAGGTAAAAGAAAATGCCAAATTTTGGGCTGTCCCCAGAAAATTAATAGAGGGGAAATCTTGCAATGGTGACTTGGGGGGTCCCCAAGGAATTCCCTTAAATTGATAGTAAATCTAAAAACTTATTTTTACCCTAATGCATTGCTTGCAATCAGGCAATAAACATTTTCAGTTTCCCTATGCACCCCCCTTCCCTGTGTAAAGGGGAAGAGAGGGAAGAAGAGATCAGCGTTGTGCACGGTTGCATCTAGTCTCCCCTCTTTTCCCCTTTACACAGCATTCGAGGAGCAGCAGGAGCCACAGGCTCTTGCTGCTATCAATCAAATGCAGTGAAGAGGAAGTAGGGGGTGGGCCTATGTCCTGCTGTGTAAGTCTATGGAGCGCGGCTCCATAGAAACATCAGGAGCGAGCATGCACTGTTTGTTCCCATAGTAAACTGCTTGCTATGGGGACACAAAAAGAAGAGGAGGAGCCAAGATCACCGCCGGGGACCTAAGAAGAGGAGGATCAGGGCGACTCTGAGCAATACCATTGCACAGAGCAGATAAGTATAATGTTTGGTATTTTAATAAAAAAAAATCAGACTTTAGTAACACTTTAATTTGCAGGGATTTTCTCTCACTTCCCATTTGGCTGGGACAGGAAGTGAAGGGAAAGCTTGGCAACTGCACACTGATGGCGAGAAAAAAAAAAAAAAATCTGACAGGGATTACCCTCCATTCCTCTAGCCAAAATGAAAAAAAAAAAAAAAAAGAAGAGGTTTTGACTAAAGTTCTACTTTGTTGTCAGTATAAACTAATCTAGACCACCCTAATCTGCAATTTGAAGGAAGCATGACACTTTATGCCTTATTTTCAACTTCCTCTGCCTCTGTAATTCTTTACAAGGGGACCTGCTTTGGCCCTATAGATTACATTGGAGTAAATATATGGGGGTCTGATACTTCTGCTTTTGCCCAGTTCACTTCCAACTGAGCTTCTGTGAAACTGTATTCTCCCACTGCAGTAAATAAATGCACCTTTTCTTTCATCAATTTGGAATCACCATCTCATCTTAAAGATCTTGTTTGAAGACTCCCTAACTGGAAGCAACAGCTGGTGCCGAGTGACTAGGATCCAGTCCAGTGGACCCCCAAACAGAGAGACGTGAAATCCACGCAGTGCAGATCAAGTGGCCACGGTAAGACCTTTTGTTCTTACTTGTTCTGCCCTCTGTGGCAAGTAGCAGTTGGTGTCTGAGCTCTGCTGGCTGGAGGAGTCTTATGCTGTTGGTGAGATGCTGAGATATAATGAATGTAAGCCAGAATGTTACGCAGACTGACACAAATAACTCCTCTACTTCACTTGTTGCAGAAATAATAGAACCTATTATTTTCCGTGGATTGTTAATGTTTTGTTTTTATGCTTGGGGTGTCAATTGATTTGTGAGACTTGTGAAAAGGTTTGACTAGAGGACTGTAGTGGTATAAAGAGCCTGCGTGGCAAGTGTGATAAAGTGCCATTTGAAGGCTACTGTGTGTGGCCCAGAGAAACAATTTAGGCGACGACCAAAATTTTAGTAGAGACTCAAGGAGGACTCTAGAAATGGGGCAGCGGCAAACCAGTGGGCCTCTCAATGCTGAGATTGGTAAAAATGGCACAAGTAAATTGAGTCCTTTGGCAGAAATGATGGATAGATATGGACAGTGGTTAAGGAATGATACCAAGACTATTATTTTAGGTTGGACTAAAAACAGACCAGATCCAATCCCAAAAGAAGGAGTTTATGATGTAGCAACTTGGATCTTTGTGTATGGTAATTATCATGGCAGACTTACAGAGTTGCATAAGGGAACTAAATGTGTACAATTTTGAAAGTATGCAACGTGATGGAATTTTGACTAGTTATGAACCTGTTACGAGTTTTCTAACACATATTACTGATTGGCCCAGTAAGAAAGATTTATAAAAGGCAATTCAAGTGTTATGTAAATGTTTAAGAAATGGAAAGATATATGAACAGAACCTGTCAGAGATGGTTGATAAGTTACAATTATCCTGGGACAATGTAAGTTATAGGCAGAGAAAAAGGAGCAAAAAGAAAAAGAAAAAAGCAGAGAATGAGACAGTTAAAGCAGAGAATGTGGCTAGCGAGGATGAAGACAGTGATGATAGCCAAAATTAGATAAAGACCCCTCTTTCATCTTAAAATTCATCCCGAGTCCACCCCTCAGTATCCATGTGTCCTACAGCACCCTTTCACCCAGATCTACACCCCCCTCCTCCAAGTTATCAGGCAAACCCTAAACCTAATGTCGCAAGACAAGAACCTCCAGACAGGGAAGTTATACGAGACTTAGATAGTATAGCTGTCCAGGAAGAAAATGAAGCTGTATTTGGCTTAAGATATAATGCATATTCTGTTTGTGTAATTACCAATACAAGACAAGAACTAGAGGATGGTCAACCGATAGTTATAACAAGTACCAGTTACCAGCTAACTTTTCCCCAGGGGAAATGCATGCACTTACAAAAGGATATCCCACATCCCTCAAAAGACAAAGCTGTCTTTATGCAGGAAATTAACAAATTAAAAGAAACTCAGGATCTATGTTGGGCGCATAGGATGTTTTTGATTATTTTAAACATGTCCAGACCATGGCAGAAACAGTGGGGGTGGACGTGACTGATTGTACTAACATTATTGCCATAGGTTGTAAGAATGCTGTTGTGATGGGACCTAAAGAGTTAACAAGAAAATTATTAATGGCAACAAAACCAGAGTGGAAGGGGTATTATTGGGCTTTGCTGAGTGAAGTGTGCAGCAGTATTGAGGCCCAAGAAGAAGAGGGGAAAGAGAAGAGGCCTAATGCTTTTGTCGCTCAAGATCAGGCTCAAGGAGCTAAAAATTTCCAGAGAGAAACCAGGAAGTGCTTTAATTGTGGTAGGATTGGGCATCTTGCTAGAAGGTGCAAACTGCCTGATAAACATAAGCAGAAAAAGGAGGGGGAAGGTGATGAATGACTAGCAAAGCTTTACACATTTTCTGAGAGGACATAGGTTAACGTGTGCATTTCTGAGACAGATGGTAGGGACGAGTTTGTAACATTACGCTTTCCACAATTAACAGACCTGGACATTTAATGCTTAGTTGATTCTGGCTCCGCCCAGACTATAATTCAAAAGCCCTGTCTACCAAAGGACATCCCCCTTACATCTGGGCCACTAGCAATTGGAGTGGGAGGAAAGTCCACCCCTCTCAAGGAAATGCCCCCCATACAAATAGGGATTGGAAACCACAATATGTTTCATAAGCTGCTTGTCTCTGACACTGTACCATGTTATCTACTGGGAAGAGACTTAAAAGCCTGCATACAGTATAAACCTACTGGAGTAGAAGTACATGTTGGAAAATTAGATGAGGAAATTATATGTGGTTAACGGCAATGGAACTAGAGGAAAAGATTGAAGGCAATATTCCACCTGAAATTGTTGCCCAAATACCTGATACTCTCTGGGCCAAGGGAAAGTATGATGTTGGGCTTGTACAAGTCCCTCCAGTAAAAGTTAAAATAAAAGCAGAAGCCCAAATCCCTCGCATATCATAATACCCACTATCAGTAGATCAACTCACCGATATACGAATGAATACAAATAAAAGTACTACTTGAAGCAGGTGTTATAAAGAAAACAGAGCATAGCACAAATGCCATGCCATTGTTTCCTGTAAAAAAAAAAAGGTCAAAAAGGGAGAGAAGCCAGTATATCGAATGGTACCTGCTTTGAGGGCCATCAATCAGATCTTAAAGGAAGACACTCCTGTACTTTGCTTGGAACTCACGGAAGAAAAAAGCAGCAAATCTCCTCAGTAAAGGAAAATCCCGATCTGATCCTGTTTGTAGATGGTTCACGCCCTATACTATGACGCCCTATACTATATGCCCAAGAACAGCATATGCGGTGACAACATTGAGACCTAATTACTCCTTTCAACACTCTTGGTGAAAGTTGCCAAATTGGTAGCACTCACTAGGGCTTGTGAGACCGCAAAGGATCAATTAGCTAATAGCTATACTGATAGCAGGTATGCTTTAGGTGTAGTTCACAACTATGGACCTATATGGAAGAAAAGAGGATTCACAACTGCTGCAGGAGAACCAATTCAAAACTGGAAATGAATATGTTCAAGAGCTTTTTGAAACAGTCAAGCTTCCCAAAGGAAGTTGCCATCCTGAAGGTCAAGGCAAATACTGGTGAACAAACCATGGAAAAAAAAAAGGAAACCAGTTGGTTTATTATACTGCCTGGAAAACCGCTGAAACACAAATGGAGAAAATTATGACCCTAGTCACTAAGAAGAAGAAACTGGTAAAACATTGGAGGAAAGCAGAGAACGAATAGAGAATGCGAAAGAACTAATCAGAAAACTTCAAGAATCTGCACCCAATAACTGGTATGAAATCATGGAAAGGGATGGAGCAAGGAAAGACCAAGATGGACTCTTGTGCAAGGAAAGTAGAATATGTGTCCCACCCCAAACGGAGAAATGATCATGCAATTAGCCCATGGCCCAGGTTATGTAGGCCCTAAAGCAATGGAGAGAAACATTAAGAAGGCTGGATGGTTTATTCAATACTCCAGGAATGCGTGTCAAGACTTTGTTGAGGGATGAATAATTTGTGCCAAAAATAACCTAGGAAAGCCAACTAGAGTGATACAGAGACATTTGGTCAAGCCACTATTCCTTTTTCAAAGACTTCAGATTTACTACACCCATTTACCTAAATCAGGCCAATACCAATGTTTTGGTGTGTGTGGACATGTTTTTAGGATGGGTGGAAGCCTGGCCAGTAACTAAAGCACATGCCAAGACAATAGCAAAGAAGCTCCTTTCTGAAGTAATATAAAGTAATAGGACGTTTTGGAGTCCCCTGAAACCACAGAGAGCGACCGTGGAACACATTTCACTGGACAGATCATGCAAAGTATATGCAAAGACTTGGGAAACTTTCATTTTTGTGGGGGAAAGTAAACCTCCCCCACAAAAATGAGAAAAAGAAATCATGTAAGACAAAAGGCATAATGAGCTAGTATGCATCGCATACTAGCTCATTATGAAATACTTACTTTAGAACGAAGCCCCGCAGTGCTGCCCGCTCAGCTACAGGACGGCCGACATGTTTGGCCGTCCTGCTTCCTGGTTCGTGTCCTCCAACCATCTGATTGGCCAGTCACTTTAGCGCATGCGCGCGGGAGCCGCCGTTCACGGCACAGGGCTCTGAAGGAACGGCATGGATGGCCGTTCCTTCAGAGCACATGCTCCTGACAACTGCCACAGCTGTAAAGTTGAAAGGAAAACAGACGTGGATACCTGCCAGCCACTGCAAGAAAGTACCGCCACCCTTAAAAGATGAGTAAATTGCTGTTATGCCTTTGCTTGATCCCAATAGTCAAGGCTATAGAAGAAAACCACCTGTACAAATTGCACATGTTGGCGGGCAAAAGCGGTAACTAACTGCTGGATCTGTTCACATAAACCAAAAAGTTCAAAAGGTATACACCTGATAACAAATTCCCATTAATTGAACAACCTCGAAAACTATCTTTATGGTCCAGGCCAAAAACTGGCGTTGATAGGGCCCCGGAAGTTAAACCAATTGACCTTTACTCTGATTTTAAACAATACAAGGCTGCCCAAATACCAGTGTGTCTAGAAATGCCACAAATGTTTTACTATTTGGAACATACACCTTATGCTAAATATAACAAAAGACATTTGGGAACATCCCCTTGCTTGGCACAGAAAAGGTATATAATGTGGTATTAAAATAAAAAATATGTCAAACCCAGACTACTTTTTGTATAGAGATGGTAAATACATTAAGTCAGCAGAATGGTTTCTAGTCCCTGAGGACTGCACAGGAACACATATACCCAGAAACTATGGGGCCAAGTTTATCCGTTTATCTATAAATCCTATTGAGCCCTCATTGTGCTATACTAAAGCTGAAGTGGATAATTTCCCACTGTTTGATCAGAATCTGTATTCTCTAATCCATGCTGGAATGTGGCAATATCCCATGATGGGAAACGTTTCTACAGCCAGATGTTACAATCATCAGACCAGGGAGTATATACATTGGCCTGGTCACTGACTTTTTACACCATATGTACTAAAAGATCCTTACTACCCTGGTCAAAAGGCTTATAAGTGGATACCTCCCCATAGTTATGGTACCTGCTATATTGGGACATTAGTGCCATCCCTCTTTGTGGTTGAGGAAAATTACATCAGGGTACCAATGAGTCATCTGGTGAGTGGGGTCACCTAAGGGGAGCACAGGCACCTTTGACACAGCTGCACCGGAGCACTTTATGCACAACAGCACTGAAGCACTATTTTGCACAAAGAACTGTTTTATTTAAGGACTTTTATGCACAGTGAAATTCATCCATTAAGGAATATATTGATTGTTTATTATTGTTTTTTTTATTTTTTATTGATTAGATATTGATCAGATCACATAACAGCACTAGCACTTGATGAGATTTACCATATGCTGATACTTATTTTTGATTATTTTTCACAACTATTTAATAGCACTTAGCACTTTCATATGATCCAGCACATATATTTATTTATTGCAAAGAGAGAGGCAGCGCTGACTACTTCACTTAAGCCCCGTACACACGTACCGATCGTCGGCATACAAATGTTCCTCTTTTCTCCCCGGGATGTCGGTGTCTGTTGAAAAGTGCAAAGACAGCACAAGGACAGCACAAGAATTTTGTCTGCAGACTTCAGCTGACTGCAGAAGTGATGTCATGTAATGGTTAACTTTCCCTGTGTTTTTAATTTTCTGAGCATGCCCAGTCTTGCAAATCTGCGGTCTGTCGGCCGAATTCTGTACTGACAGGCGAACAATCGTCCGTTCTGGTGTCCGCAGACAAAAATTTTCATGTTTGCACGAAAGACTTTTGTCCGCGGATTGTGCGCAGACATCTGTCGGAGGCACCATACTAACACGCGTACAATCGGCAGATCTTTCGTCCGCCGACGTTTGTATGCCGACGATCGGTACGTGTGTACGGGCCTTTACTCATCTAGAGGACCACCATCAACCCATGCCTGTACAAAAAACGTAGAGCTGTATTTAATACTGGAGATAAGATAAGGTATGGGCATGGTTTCCAGCAATACAAGGGGGAGGCATAAATATAGTAGACAAAATGGAAAAAAACTCTTTAGAACTATAGTGCACTGGTTGACCAGATGTTTAATGAAACTAACAGTGCAATCAAGGAAATAGCTGCAGACCTAAGATTACTACACAAGCATACCTGCAAATTAAATTGGCCTTAGACTACCTGTTAGCCAAAGAGGGAGACCTATGTGTGCTTGAAAATGATACTTCCTGCTGCATCTGGTTTGAATGCCCTGAGACACAAGACATGATAGAAACCCATCTCCAGAAGATGGTAAAACTGACGAAATAGGCCATTGATCTCACCACTCCTGAAAAGGGTAGCAATTTGAATTCAACAAATGCTTTTTGTCAATGTAGGAATTGTTGTCATAGGATTGCTTGCTTATTTGTTTTTCAGGTGTACTAAAGGTGGAATAGAAGAGATCACTACAATGGCAGTTAGGGCTGAGGAAGATGACCCCAAGGAAGAGATAGAGTGTTGCCAGATAGTCAAGCCAACAGATACATACGATACCAAGATGATTGATGCGAATGAGTAAAGTCTAGTATCCACATATACCCTAAGAAGAACTTTACTCCACTTAGCAGTGAAGTAGTACTGTGGACCCTTGGTGTTGTGTTAGGCAGGGAAAAATAAGGTAGTGACCCCACCATAGGGGTCAAGAGGAGGGAACTGAGTAAATATATGGGTGTCTGATAAATGTGTATATTATATATACATACACATATATTAGTTGCTTCACTGTTAGACTTTTCTGTTAACTGTAGGAAACAAAGTTTGTGCCTGTGATGACACTCACCGCCTGATGAAAGCCAACAATCTACCTTCCGGTTTGATCAAACAATATACATTTGTGGTCAGAACCAGTTTGAACCAAAAACTGTCATGGCGGACTGCTGCTAGCTCCCTTTTTGTGTCAGTTACTTTACAAGATATGGGCACTGACTGGATTGATTAAAATGATCACACCTAGATTTCAACCTAGAACACGCCTATGTCTTATGCATATTCATTACTAGAAATGTGTTATCCTAATGCTTCTTAGCTAGGAGATACATTTCTGCTATTGCCCAGTTAACTTCAAACTGAGCTTCTGTAAAACTGTATCCTCCCACTGCAGTGAATAAATGCACCTTTTCTTTCATCAATTTGAACTCACTATCTCATCTTAAAAGGTCTTGTTTGAAGACTCCCTAACCAGAAGAAACACATTGTACTGCAAAAACAAAGAGGGTCTGGAAGGTGAAACAGACTTGCTGTGCATATATGATAGGGGCAGAGAGGGTTAAGACACCCATATGAAAGTAGACTATACGAATTCAACTGTGTCAAAAAGAAAAAAAAAAATTGATAACAGCCCCAGAGCCCAGGGTATGGTTCTACATGGCATGTACATGCCATCTAGGTTCAGAAGGTTTTGTGTGGTAAAGGTCTTCAAAGGAGTCTGGATTCCCTGGAGTCTAACCAGGGAAAGAGTGGGTGGGTTGCCTGAACATCACATTGTACCAGTCCACCCCAGAATATTCATGGTGATGAAAGATCCAGGTAACTTGTACAAAACGACTAGGGGAGAGAGAACTGGAAAACTGTGGTCTGTGAAGTTACCAGACTGGTGGACACATGTCAACAGTGTGGAACTGTGCTGAACATACTGTACCCCAAGCATGTAAAGAAATTTGTGCTGGATAAATTAAAGTGTGAACTGACGTTTGTCACATAATATCAATAATGTTAGCTTGCTAGAACTTCAAAACCCATACCAAGTGTGAATTTTAAAGCTCTGTTTTTTAATGTGTAATTTGGGGCATTTATTATAGGAGACCCCTATGTGCATGTTAAAATGTTCTATTATAACAGAAACAAAACTAGTGTTAACACTGTGCTAGTAAAACAATATTAGAAGATCAAACATAACCCATAATACTGTACATATGAAAGAAATCCACAGCAATTCAAGCTAACCTCCTGGTTAATGGTTAGCTTTATGAGATTTAGACAAACAACTTTAACAACCTAAGCCAGTCAACAGTAAGAAAACAAATTGGAAAGCTGGTATTTTGTATAGTTACTCACAGTACCTAATATAATATGGCATAAAACAATGTCCAAAGTCCAAAAACAACAAATTGGAAGCTGACTATTTTAACTCTTTTTAACTCTGATTTCTCTGAGTTAATAAAGAGTTAAATGGTATAGATTGCTGTGTGATGCTATACATTATGGCTGTCTTGCTAAATGATCCAAATGATGTTCACTGAGCGATAGGGAAGCATATGTCCGCCTACTCTACAAAATTTATATGTTAAGAACAGACTGTCAAATTTATTTTTTATTTATAAATGAGTGAATTATCCACTGGCTTACTATACAGTAAAACCTTGGATTTCAAGTAAACTTAGTCTGCGAGTGTTTTACAAGATGAGTAAAAAATTTTATACATTTTTAACTTGATAAGTGAGCGAGGTCTTGCAATATGAGTAGCTTGGGATGAGACTTGTGAGACTCCAAATCGCATGACACGTGAAATCCCATTTTAGTCAATGAAAGCTGTCCTAATTAGCACTACTGAAGTTGCTCCAAAAAGTTTCCTGTACAACTTCAAGGCGATGTCTATCAGAGACTTGTGCGCATAGGCTTTAAGGAGTGTTTGTGAAAAAAAGGCTTATGCTCAAAAATAAGCTCAAAGAAGCACATTAAAAACTTGTACAAGAGCACAAGAAGCACAAGCTTCTTCAAGCTGAAATAAAAGCTCAAATACCTGTAAAAGCAGTTTTTTTTTTTTTTTTTTTGGAGCTACCATGTGCATGAGCCCTAAATCGTATACCTCATCCTAATTGCTGTGATTTGGATCTGACATTACAGGAACATTACTCAGGCATTCCCTGAAGTTGCCTCAAACTTGCCTTGAAGTCACATTGCTATAATCTTTTTATATGGACTATAGACTGAAGGACTTCTAAATAAATGGTTGTGGAACGAATCATCTGAGTTTCCATTATTTCTTATGGGGAAATTCACTTTGATATATGAGTGCTTTGGATTACAAACTATTGCAACAGGCATCCCATAAACCATTATTGGGAAACTTCAAAACAGCAACAACCTCGTAGAACTGTCATTGCAATTGCACACAGAATTAGAAAGTCACAGAATAATAAACGTAAGAGTTTGCTGGATCAACAAACTAAATTAGAAAATCTCCAACATTGCAAAATTAGTTTAGATTTCCAAACATTAACATTGCACTGCTTTGTCATATTACTACACACAGCAAGTTGTCACAATAGAAACATTGATATTGAGTGAATCTCTGGTTTCCCTTTCAGTAATGAAGACCCTCTTGACCCCATCCTCTAGGGAAAAGGAGCCTTGACTGCTGGACGCTTGGCAGCTATGTGGGCGTTGTTATAAAACGGAGAGTTTAAGTGGATTCCACGGGATTGGCCACTAAGGCACGAGGTGAATGGGTGGAGCATGAACTCTAGAAAAGGGGCTACGCAAAGGCACGTCCCACCACTTTGAGGAAATTATGACGTCACAAGAGTTGCCCACCTGCCCGCCTTTTGCGAATTTGTCACAGCTTTATTGGCGGTTTTACCTTGCCAGTGATGGATATTCCTTTATGGGTCATGCCCTCAAGTTTAAGTCTGGGATCAGTTTAATGCCTGTCTCGCACTGATGGTGGAAACAGGCCTATTAGACTATCTGTGTTTGTTATGATGCTCACGGTATAGACCATGACTGGCATTGTTATGTGGTAATTTTAATATTGTTACAGTTGGTAAGTCCAATAAAGCTGTGGCCTTGCCCTAATTCCAACTTAAACAAGTTTGTGTGTCTTTTCTGGGGGGGGCGCAAGGTCTTGGGTTCGTAATAACTGGTCAGAATGGGCCTAAGCTTATCAGCAGTCATGTGTGCAAAATAGACTTAGGGGATGTTTTGCAAATAACACTGTACTCTGTTGTACAGTTAGGCTACGTTTACATCTAGGCGTTGCTATTTTACAGGCGTTGTTGCAGCGCAAGTGGCCAATAAAAAAATATAAATAAAACGCCTGTATTCTGCCAAAAAAGAAGCTCATGTACTCCTTCGAGCAACGGGCATTTTGCTTAAGGCGACAGAACGCTCAGATGTGAACAGGGGCCACTGAAATGAATGGGATTTGTCTTGTTGGGCATTTTTAGAGCGGAGGCTTAGAGCAGAAAATCGCCCAAAAATGGCTAGATGTGAACAGAGCCGTACTTGCAGTTTTATACAGGTTTGAAATCCAGTAAATGTTATAAATGGGAAAAATCAGTTTCTAGCTAAAAAGATAATGCTATAAAGCCTTCCATTTATCTATTAAAACTGAGCTCAGTTTAAAAATGCTGATAGCAGTAAAATAATTAGCAGCTCACACAGCCAGAGAGAACTTCTCTCCTCTACTTTTAGCCTTCTTTCCTTTTAATACAGGACTACTATGTAACTGACCCACATAAAGAAAACTGTATATTACCTTGGCTTCTGAATTCCAGTAAAGCTTCATGGATTTCAGTATTCTATTAAGAAAAAAATGGATATAAATTACAATTACAGAATTTTCGCATTCTGCTGAGATATTACAGATAAACTTAAAATGAATTTACACAGGAAAAACTATATTGTGAAAATTGCTTGTTACATGAGAATAGGATCATTATAAAGTTATTTGTAGTTTTTGAATTCAGCAATTCACCTAATGCCCATCTCTGGGCAATTTTTGTTTTTGAAACAGTCTCTAAGCCCCCCCAAAAAAATACCTGTAATATTGAGCTTCTTTCCAGCGATGTTCCTCACGATAATTCCTTTCAGCCACTACATTCATATAGACTCATTTAAGCCTGGTGTACCACATTTGTAAAATACTAGCATTGTTTTATACTTTGTATGTCTTAGCAGTCACATGTTCGATACTGATGCCTTTTATCTTCATTAAAGTTGAAATCCGTTTAAAGCCTAGTCTTAAAAATGCTCACTACCCCTCCTAACACCTATACTAACCTGTGTAAAAAAAAAAAAAAAAAAAACTGAATTTTTGTAAAATCTTACCTGTAAAATTCCTTTCTCTGAGTCCTCCGACAGTCGCCGGCTCCTCTAAGTCATCACTGTTGGGTATTGACTTCCGCTCCGCAGGAGTAGCTAGGCATAAAGACTTAGTCAAAAGAACAAAGGCATTTGCATATACACACCTATGGGGGCTGTCCCATCTGGCCAATACCCCCCTGCAGTGACCACTCCCAACTCAGTTTGGTAGCATAGCAGTAGGTAATAAGAACCCCAAAAGAGGGGCGGGGGCGGCGACTGTCGGAGGACTCAGAGAAAGGAATTTTATAGGTAAGATTTTACAAAAATTCAATTTTCTCTTACGTCCTCCGACAGTCGCCGCCTCCTCTAAGTCATCACTGGTGGGATGTCCCAAAGCAGTATAGACATGAGGGGTGGGAGACGCAACCGTAGAAAAGGCAACGCAGTACCCACATCAGAGAAAGGAACCTTACATGCACAGTAAGAGAACCTCTGGGCAACAGAACAACAATGCTCAACAGGAGCAACAGCCCAGGAAAGCAAATACCAACAGCCAGGGACCCATAAAAAAACAAGGGTCCTTCATGGCACTGCCGCACTGAGAGCCAATAGGCCCAGGACGCGCTCACAGATCTGGTAGAGTGCGACTTAACAGGGAAGGGTGGAACCCGTTCCTTCAAAGCATAAGCCTGTTCAATGGTCTGTCTGATCCATTTGGCAATAGTCGCTGCGGATGCAGCCATGCCCTTCCGAGGTCCCTCAGGAAGGACAAAGAGGGAATCCGTCTTCCGAAAAGATTCCGTAGACGACAGGTAAACCCTGATCGCCCGACAACATCCAAGGAATGCAGAGCAACCTCCTTAGGATGCTTAGTCTTCGTACAAAGCGAAGGTAGGACAATGTCCTCATTAATGTGGAACTCAGAGACCACCTTAGGAAGAAAGGAGGGATGCGGACGCAAAACCACCTTATCCCGGTGAATCACCAAGTACGGAGAACAGCAAGACAGCGCTGCCAGTTCTGACACCCTGCAAGCCGAAGTGATCGCCACCAAAAAGGCAACCTTCTTAGAGAGCAGAGGCAACGATATATCCTGAATGTTTTCAAAGGGAGCACGCTGTAACACGGACAGAACCAAGTTCAAGTCACATGGAGGTAAGGGCTCCTTCCTGGGAGGAGCCAAATGTCGCACACCCTGAATGAAGGTGCGAACCAGGGAATGAGATGCCACAGGGCGTTGGAAAAGAATAGCCAGTGCGGACACCTGGCCCTTGATCGTGGCCAGCGCCAGGCGCTGGTCCACACCAGACTGGAGGAATGCCAACACTCTCGACACCGAGTATGAGCGAGGGGAGAACCCCTTGGACTCACACCAGGCGAAATAGGCCTTCCAGGTACGGTAATAGATTTTACCAGAGGAGGATGTCCTAACCTTGACAAGGGTAGGGATGACCTCAGAGGAGAGACCCCTGTCCTTCAGGACCTGGGTCTCAACAGCCAGGCCGTTAAAGCCAGCGACTGTAAAGCAGGATGGAAGATCGGACCCTGAGACAGGAGATCTTCCCGCAGAGGCAGACGCCACGGAGGCGCCACTGCCAGGTGAACAGCGTCGGCATACCAGGACCGGCGTGGCCAGTCCGGAGCCACCAGAATCACCAGGTGCGGTTCCGAGGTTAACCTGCGGAGAACCTGGATAGCAACTGAATCGGGGGAAAGGAATACATCAGAAGATACTGATGCCAAGGGGCTACCAATGCATCCGAGGCGTCCGCCAGCGGATCGCGCGTTCTTGCCACGAACCTTTCCACCTTTCGGTTTAGCCGGGATGCGAACAGATCCACGTCCGGGGATCCCCATCTCGTACACAGCATTTGGAAGACCTCCGGGTGCAGGAACCATTCCCCTTGGTCCAGGGTCTGGCGGCTCAGATAGTCGGCCTGCCAATTTTCCACACCCGGAATGTGAACTGCCGAGATCGCCGGGACATGAGTCTCGGCCCAAGACAGAATGTCTGTCACCTCCCGGGCCGCTCGAGCACTCCTGGTGCCCCCTTGGTGGTTGATGTAAGCCACCGCAGTAGCATTGTCCATCTGTACCCGGACAGGGCGGCCCCGAAGACGGTCCGACCACTGGAAGAGACAAAGTTTTATCGCTCGCAATTCCAGCACATTTAACGGGAAGGAGGACTCCTCCTCCGACCAAATGCCCTGGGCAGACAGGTTGCCCAGGACTCCACCCCAGCCCGACAGGCTGGCATCCATGGTAATCACTGTCCACACCAACAGACGGAAGGACTTGCCTTCCGCCACCGACGGGGACTGGAGCCACCACAGAAGAGCCAATCTGGTCTGACGACTCAAGGAGACACACAGATCCAGGGACTGAGGCAGTCTGCCCCACCTGTCCAGGATCTCCGCTTGGAGAGCCCGCGTGTGAAACTGAGCAAAGGGTATCGCCTCGAAGGCTGAAACCATCAACCCCAGGCCCCGCATACAGGCCCTGAGTGACAAGGACGGGCTGTCCCTGAGGGACCTGATCCCCTCCCGCAAAGTCCGGAGTTTGTCCTCCGGCAAGAACACCTTTGCCTGAGCAGAGTCCAGAATCATTCCCAGATAGGGAAGACGAACCGATGGAGACAACGTCGATTTCTGAACGTTGATGGTCCATCCGAACTCCTGTAGCGTCTGTACCGTGGTGGACAGATCGCGCACTAGGTCCTGGCTGGCACGTGATCTCAGAAGTAGATCGTCCAGGTAACCCAAGACCGCAATGCCCTGAGCCCTCAGCAGGCCCAGAACCGGCGCCAACACTTTGGTAAAAACCCTTGGTGCCGAAGCGAGACTGAAAGGTAACGCCACGAACTGGTAGTGGTCCTCTGCGATAGCAAAACGAAGGTACCGCTGATGACCCTCGAAAATGGGGATGTGCAGGTACGCATCTTTCAGATCTATCGAGGCCAGGAATTCTTCTGGAACTCCATACGGAACTTCCGAACATGCACGAAGCGGTTCAGCGCTTTCAGGTGAGGAATAGGACGCACTTTGCCCTCCTTTCTGGGCACAGTGAACAGATTTGAATAAAACCCCCGAAACCTGTCCCGATGAGGCACCGGGACAATTAACCCCTGAGCGAGAAGGTCCTGCACCGCTTGATGCAGGTCCTGCAGACGCCCCGGAGGCAACTGAAGATTTGAGGGAAAGAATCTGTCCGCGGGCGGGAAAGAAATTCGATCTTGTATCCCGATCGAACGATTTCCAGAACCCACCTGTCCGATATCCGGAGCAGCCAAGGTTGGAGGAAACCGCGCAAACGTCCCCCACCCCTGAAATGGGTGAGGGCGCCCCTTCAGGCAGAGGCGGAATGACCCGCCGAGCCAGGATTGCCGGACTTCTGCTTACCCGCCCAGGGCTTCTTCTGACTGCCCTGGGCATTGAAGGGCTTGCCCTTGGATTGGTTCCGAAAGGCACGAAAGGACCCCTGAGTGGATCTAGGCACAGAACCCCGCTTGCCTCGAAAGGACTTGTTCTTTGGGTTCTGGGGCAGCATGGTGCTCTTGCCCCCCGTGACGCCTTTTACCAGGGTATCCAACGCCTCGCCAAAAAGGCGAGAGCCAGCATAGGGAAAATCAGCAACTGTTTTCTGCGAGGACTGGTCAGCCGACCAGCTCTTCACCCATATCAGTCGCCGGTTAAGTACCGAGACACTAGATAGGCATGCTACTAAAGGGGCCTCATTCAAGGCCGCATCACACAGATACATGATTCCCTGATGGATTTGATCCACCATTTCCAGCCGGGCAGGCGGAACATCAGACACGAGGTTGCTCCTGAGCACCTTAGTCCAATCAGCCACCGCCTGAGCCACCAAAAACGGACACGAAAACAGGTCTGAGCAACGAGCCCACCACCGTATAGGAATGGCGGGCCAGAGACTCCAACCGTCGGTCCGTGGGATCCTGGAAAACCGGGGCATCCTCAGAGGGAACCAAGGTAGCCTTGTTTAACACGGCCACAGTGTGATCTACCTGTGGAGGCACACACCATCGTGATTCCGTAGCCGGTGCAAAAGGATAAAGCAATTTGAACCGACTAGGCACCAATAATGGACGTTTTAACGTGCGCCACATTTCATAAACAGTGTAATGAAACTCAGGCGGGCAGGGAAAAACCTGCGCCGACTTGCGGGTCCTGTGCTTTCCAAATGAGGACACAACGCCCGGAGGACAGGGCTCATCCTCCAAATGTAGTGTTTCCTTAACAGAAACAATTAATTCATCCATGGTCGCCCGCTCTTCAGGCGACCCCGGGGAAGAGGTATCAACCCCTTCCACCTCTGCCTCCCCTTCAGAACCTAGCAGGTCCAAGGATGAGCGAGACCCTGAAAGGGCACGCTCGCAGCAGCAGCAGCCATATCACCATCTGAATCAGAGGAGAGAGACAATCTGGGCCTCTTTTTAGCAGCACGTTCAGCCATCAGCATTTCCATGTTTGACACCAAGGTCGCCACTACAGGGGCCAAATCAGGTCTCAGAGGGGCCACAGGAGAACTGGGGACCCCCACCAGAGCTGGGGGGAATTTGCTGTCCTGAGAATCCATTACTCAAGGTGACAAAAAACAACAGTGCAATAAGATAGTACTGTCCCTTTAAGAGCGCCGCGGAGTGCGCAGCCCACCGCTTCAGCTACAGTGACAAAGACCCCCAAACAGGAGAGAACAAAACTGAGCCAGAAATGACAATACAGAAAGATATTGAGAGCATTACCCTGCAGAGCCCCGCAGAGTGTTGCCACCGAGTGTCCTGCTTCAGAGGAAAAGGAAGTGATGCTAGAGTAGGCTGAACTTATAGGCTGCATGACCCAGGGAAAATGGCTGCCCCATAGGATTGCATGGGAGGCTCCCCCAAAATGGCCGCGGGACATGCGGTCGGAACGATCGTTCGGCTGCCGCAAAATGGCGGCGGATGGCGCCAAAAACAGCATGTAGATTGCCCATAGAGAAGCCAAACATGCCTGCCCATACTTAAAATGGCGGACCGCGCGGATTCACCCCGCTGCGGCTGCCACACACACAGTCTGCACCCCCAACAAGCACCGAAGTGACACAGGGAAGGGGACCCCCAAAAACATACAGCACCGCAGCGCATGCACAAGTGATCCCCGCAGGGACCGCAGCAGGGAATCACACAGGTACAGACATGGGGGACACACAGCAACACAGGACTGCCACCCCAGACAGAGGCCCCACACAGAAGTACTTACCTGTACCAGATGGCGTGGGGTGCCTCTATGAACGGAAAGCCGCTGTCCTCATCTGACAGGGAGTGCCGTTTGCCAGGGACATGACACTGCAGCATCGCAGATGTGTCCTGTGAGGTAGCCACCTCACGGCTGCATCCCTGCTGCAAGCAGGGATGGGTCATTCATAGTGCCAGGGCGAACAATAGCTGAACGCTCGATGGCGGGCTGGGGGTCCATCTGACCCTCTGCCCTGGAGAACCAGGGCGGTCAGTCTGAATCCCAGCACCGCATGATCCATCTTCTTCCGAAGAATCGACTAAAACTAAAGCTGACAAAATAAACAGCTAGTAAAATAAGAGAAAACTGACATTTTCAAAAGAAAATCAAATAAAAAAAGGATTAGATAGGCTGAGACTGTAGCCCCAGCACAGGGAAGCCAAACTACTCCTGACGCTAGGCAGATTAAAACTGAGTTGGGAGTGGTCACTGCAGGGGGGTATTGACCAGATGGGACAGCCCCCATGGGTGTGTATATGCAAATGCCTTTGTTCTTTTGACTAAGTCTTTATGCCTAGCTACTCCTGCGGAGCGGAAGTCAATACCCAACAGTGATGACTTAGAGGAGGCGGCGACTGTCGGAGGATGTAAGAGAAAAACTATTTAGTAAATACTTACCTATTTTCAGCTCACTCTGGTCACGAGATCTGGCTATCCTGTGTCTGCCAGCGGCGGCTGCAGGGAAATGGAGAGAGCGCTCGATAACAGCAGAGAAAGCCAAGAGTGAGGGCATCACCCATAGGTTCCATGGCTGTCAGCAATCCTTCCTCTCTCCTGCAGCTGCCATTGGCTGACACAGGGGAGCCATATAACATGACCAGACCAGAGTGGGCTGAAAATAGGTAAGTATATACATCTTTTTTTTTTTTTTACACAGGTTAGTTAGTATAAGCAGCTAGTTACATTTTAGCTGCAATTCTACCTAAATGTACACGCAACTCTAGGTGTGTTGGTCTTGTTTCTACTATTTTATAAAACTTAAATTGTGGTAAACTGCTACGAGTACAAAACCCAGTTGTTAAGCATAGCACTTGAGGAAGGAATTCAGCAAAAGGTAGCAATTGGAAAGGGATAACTGCTCATTTTTGTCTGAGGGATTGGAGAAGGGAGATATACTGTACTGGCCTAATCCTCCAACCATCCCCAAACAAGACTGTTCCCTGCAGCTCCTGGCCCCATGTGGTCTAACGGTCTTGTGCGGTAGACTGTCCCTGACGTTGTCAAGCCCATAGACTTGCTCCGGACATGGGGCATCAGGAACAGTCCACCACTAGATCGTGGGGGAGTGCTGTTTGTCACTGGATCGGAAAATCGGATGGGTATAAGCTTTTTGGTTGCCCCTGGACAAAACGAGCAGTTAACCCAAGCAGTGCAGGTACAGCCTTATTTTTTGGGAATTTTTTATTTTGTTTGCCCAGAGTTGGGTTTTAACAAGTATGTTGTTTTATGATGAAATTTATACACAATGGTGTCTAAATAATGACTTTATAGAGGAAAAGAAGACAAAAATGGAGATGATATCTCACCGGGCTGTCTTGCTTCTGCCGTAACTGTAACGTCAGGTCACTTAACATTTGACTAAGCGTGGCTCTCACAGCTGTGTTTATACTCCGTTGATGACAGCTTGAAACATAGGTTTCAATACATAGCTGGATAGAAGACAAACATTAAAGTAACCATCTTCAAAATATAAGCAGTCATTAAACAAAGAACCCAAGTGTGATTCCTGTTTACACTAAATAAACACAAGTTTTGCACAACTACATGTAAGAGCAAAATAAGAATCTTATGGGGAAAAAAAAAAAAGGAACTTTTTTGCTGAATATCCAACAGAGGAGTTTTCCCTACTATTCCAAGACTCAGATAACTGGAAATTAATAGACTAGCACACCACTGAGTCACACTATTTTATTTTTCTTACTATGTACCCAAAAGGACAGAAAGTGTATATATACTGTATACTGTACCAAACTGGCCACATCATACATACACAATGCTGTACATATTTCAAATAAGTACACAAATTTCGATTCACATAGAAATTCAAAGTATTAAGCAGTATTATCCCAGATAACAGAAAAAGGGTGGAGGGAGTGGGGGAGGTCTCAAAAATAGGGATATTTTGGGGTGCAAGTCCCCTTCTTAAGCAAAAACGTACTGCGCTGTCTCTGCTGATGAAGGGGTATAGCACCCTGAAACATCCCTTTTTTTGAGACCTCACTTTTTCACTCCCCTCATCCGGTTATCTGGTGTAACATTGCGTATGTGGGATTTTTTGTTATGCTGCATCAGTGTATACTTATTTGATATATGTACAGTATTGTTTGGTATGACGTGGCCACTTTTCTATACAGTAAACCCCCCTCCATTGCGGGGGTTACGTTCCAGACCCACCCGCAAAAAGTGAAAATCCGCGAAATAGAAAGACCCTATTTAAATACACTCTAGGCATGTTTTTATAACTTTCACTGTACTTTTAAAAGCATTTTAAAGTCTTTAAACACACTTTTAAAACAATAGAAACACATTTAAACACATAAGGCCCCGTTCACATACCAGCGACGCTACTTCGCACCGCGACCTCGGAGCGGCCGCCACAGACTTCATAACATAACATTGAAGTCTATGGCAGTCACCTCCTGGTCGCCCCAAAGAAGCTCCGGACCCTTTTTCTAAGTCGGAGCGACTTGTGTCGCTCCTATTAGAACGGGTCCGCAGCTTCCCTATGGGAGGCGACCTACGGCGACCTGTGAGGAGACCAGGTCGCCTCACAGGTCGCCTTAGTGTGAACGGGGACTAAAAGCTACTGAGAGACAGAGCAAGAGCAATGGAAAACACAAAAATATTTAATTACCAATGATTTAATTAGTAAAGTAATATTAATAGGTCTTACAGAAAAAAAAAAAAGCAATATACCGGGACTGCAAAAACTGAACCGCGATAAATAATGGGGGTTTACTGTACATACACACACCCTTTTGTCCTTTGGATACATTAGCATTAAAAAAATGATGTGCTAGTCTATTGCTTTTTACTTATCTGATCTTTGTCTACTCCACCTTTAACTGCTTGTGGAAAAACATGTACATATACTGATTACACCTGCCAACTGTAATGACCAGAGTCACATACACTAAGGCCAAATCACACTATTGCTTAGTGGTGCAACATGTGTGTTGCAGCAAAACACATTATTGCATAATACAAGTGTGCTGCATTGCCATTATTTTGAATGGCACCCCAACGAACACACTTGAATCCGTATGCGTTGCAGTACACCACAATGTATGGTAATGCACTACTTTGTTTCGGCAAAAAAAATGCTGCTTTTTGTCCACTCGGATACCCTGGCTGCCCAAAATGAATGAGCTGTCCTAAATCAATGCGTGATAACCTGTGACATAACGCACAGGAATGGCAAAGTATCAATGCACCTTTAGAGATGTAATCATTTCTGCTTATTCATTTTAAATCACAAAAAGTTTTTGCTGAATGTAGAAAAAAAAATAACATTTAGAACAGCCCTCAATCGCAAATATTCTAATCTCAATTATTGACTGCACATTTTTTCTGCAAACATCTAAATATTCATGTCATATAATGTGTTTTACACAATATCTAAATATGCATGCGAAGGCATGTTAAGACCAGGAAAATAGAAAATGCCATGTGTAATATACTTCACCCTACTAAGGAAGCCCGTCACTTAAGGGGCCAAAACTTGTGTACCCAAAAGCTCCAGTGATACAAATCCGACCTGCATGCACATCTTCTGTTTAAATGCAATAAAAAGGAAAATTTAGACCTTGCAGAAAATATTAAAGCTGAACTCCAGGTATGTGCCAATTAAAGGCCAAGTTCACATTTTATATAAACTGGTATATGCTGACAAGGAGCCCCACTGGCTTAAAATTTGTAAAGATATTGTGTCATGCAAATGCCATACCTGTATGCCTTTTCTGTCACCCATGAAGCCTGGTCTATATTTATAGGCCCAATTGATTGTTTCCAGGACAAGGGCTACAAAAAAAAAAAAAAAAAAAAATGGTCACTGAGCCTCCTACTTTGAGGACAACTAAAGTCAAAATCGCTTTTGTTGTCGATGTTCAGTCATTTAGTCGTGTCCGACTCTTCGTGACCTCATGAACCATAGCGTGCCAGGCTTTTCTGTCCTACACTGCCTCCCGGAGCCTGCTTAGCTTCATGTAAAATTGTTTCGAAGAGGCTATCTAGCCATCTTGGTTATATGCGATCCATCCATATATCCATTCTATGCGCTCTATAATCTCTTTAGCTGTCCTTAAATAAGGCACCTCAGTGGCCATTTTGTTGTAGCCCATGTCCTGAAAATAAGCCATGATGTAGGAATGTAAACATTGGGAGTAATTTAGGCAAGCTTGACAGAAAAAGGGGACAGAAAAGACCAATAGGTATGGCATTTGCATTAAATAATATTTTTTACAAAGGCATTTTAAACTACTGGGACTCCTTGTCAGCAGGAGAGGGGGGAGTAATTTATGTAATACAGTGGCTTGCGAAAGTATTCGGCCCCCTTGAACTTTGCGACCTTTTGCCACATTTCAGGGTTCAAACATAAAGATATAAAACTGTAATTTTTTGTGAAGTATCAACAACAAGTGGGACACAATCATGAAGTGAAACAAAATTTATTGGATATTTCAAACTTTTTTTAACAAATAAAAAACTGAAAAATTGGGCGTGCAAAATTATTCAGCCCCCTTAAGTTAATACTTTGTAGCGCCACCTTTTTCTGCGATTACAGCTGTAAGTCGCTTGGGGTATGTCTCTATCAGTTTTGCACATCGAGAGACTGAAATTTTTGCCCATTCCTCCTTGCAAAACAGCTCGAGCTCAGTGAGGTTGGATGAAGAGCATTTGTGAACAGCAGTTTTCAGTTCTTTCCACAGATTCTCGATTAGATTCAAGTCTGGACTTTGACTTGGCCATTCTAACACATGGATATGTTTATTTGTGAACCATTCCATTGTAGATTTTGCTTTATGTTTTGGATCATTGTCTTGTTGGAAGACAAATCTCCGTCCCAGTCTCAGGTCTTTTGCAGACTCCATCAGGTTTTCTTCCAGAATGGTCCTGTATTTGGCTCCATCCATCCTCCCATTTGTTGTTGATTCTTCACAAAAAATTACAGTTTTATATCTTTAAAGCCTGAAATGTGGCAAAAGGTCGCAAAGTTCAAGGGGGCCGAATACTTTCGCAAGGCACTGTAGATGAACTAAGCCTTTAATAGTTGGTGCAAATATATAAATTGAACTTTGCAACAGCTCTCTTTTAGGTAACTTACAGTAGACCTCCGACTGGGGGAGGGATCAGCAGAGCTGGGAGCCAGTTAGATGTACTGGAGCGAACATGTGCTGTAAGTTATGTGCTAATCAGAGGAGTAATCTATTAAAGCCCTTTCCAATTATTGTCCAAGGTCAGGAAGGCGACCAAGCTGCTGCAGTAGAGAAAAGCTTGGTCTCAATGGCTGCCTTCACTTTCTGGCAAGTAAATCTTACGAACAGGCGCACAGAACTGCAAAACATTTTGGCAGGTAAAACTGTACTCAAGTTTGCATCACGCTGTTGAGCTTCACATTTTGGTAAAGATCCTCATTAAGGGCAAAAGTTTGGTTAAATTATTTAAAAAAAATCAGGTCAAGTTTTTAACCATCCCGTATATTTGGTCAAGGTCAGGTTGCCGTTCCAAAGTCATTAGACGGTTTCTAAAACTGAGCAATTTACAAATCTGTACAGGATTTCATGCTGCAGGGCCACCCTGCTACAGTATATATGCATGGGGCAGATCGGAAGCGGTTAATCTGCACATGATTGGATATTCAAAGCAAACACAGCCACAATTTACTGAGTGAAGATTCTGAATTTCCTTAGTAAATCTGTCTCAATATATACACATGAATGCAGAGGCTGAAACATTCCTCTCCCCCCTGCATTACTCTTGCCATTGCTTGTCTCAAGAAAGTGCTCTGGGCTGAGACAAGATGTAGTTATGAAGCAGCCATCTTCTTTTCCAGCTGTTGTTTGATTGGCTGTGGCTGGAGGGGAGGGGTGAAGGTAGAGCTCCTAGCAACTTGCTACATTTTGTTCCATAAGGGTAGAAAAAAAGATTTAAAAAAGTATAATGATGTATATTTTTTAAATACTATTAAGCAATATTAATAAGTAAATAAAAACTAGATAGCACGTCAAACCATGATACCTCCAGGAGAACAGTGGGCTGCAGAGGACCAGGGAAAATACGACGACATAGAACAAACAGGATATGTGCAATGGAAGCTCTTATCATTTCATGCAACTGAGGGGATCCGGTTTTATGGCATGCCAAACACAACTACAGATGAAAGAGTAAAAACACAAGGGGTAAAAGCATAGCACAACAAGCAAGTTAGAGATGGGTTGTACTGATAAGGGTTCAAGTGAACTTATAGAAAGATTTATTGGTACAAAAATAATTTAGTATAAAAGGTTCCAAGTAAATAAGATTTTGCATATATAAATAATATTTTGCAATATATGACTGGCCATTTAGATTTTACAGAGCAGCAATTTGGTTATATAACAAAAAAATTTTTTGCAGCATAATGTGGCCACAAATACTGTATACACTTAAACCCTTTAAATACAGCCCGCAGAAACATTTAATTCTACTATAGGAGGCAAATCTTTATAGCATCAATAGGACATTTCTAGATAATTGAATATATAAGCACAAATATAATACTTAGATGTAAATTATATTCATATTTTGTTCACCTATTTAAATTCATACTTTTAATTTTATTGAAATTTTTTTTAATTTCCACAACAAATAAATATACTACAAAACAAAGCGAAAAGACAAAAACTTAAAAAAAAAAAAAATAAGTAAAAACAAGAATTCAAAAATTTGGCGTACTTTCCTAAATTAACAAATACCTTTGAGAATACTGGAATACGATTACTTTTGGATGCTAAGGCCTTTGATACTATTGAATAATTTTATTTATGTGTAGTGATGGCAAAGTTGCATTTTATCCGAGAATAATGAAATGCCTTTAAAATACTGCATCAAGATTCTTTTATTAAAGTGAGAGTAAAGCCTCGTACACACGCACTGATTGTTGGCTGTGAATTTTCGGCCAACGTCCGATCGGCCGATTGTCGGCTTGTTAGTATGATGCTTCCGACAACCGACTGCGACTTTTCGGCCGAACAAAATCTGGTGTGCATGCTATAAAATTTTTGTTGGCCGTCACCAGAACGGCCGATTGTTCTTCAGTCAGTACAGATTTCGGCAGACAAAAATGTGATGAGCAAGACTGGGCATGCTCAGAGAAGAAAAAACACACGAAAAGTAAACCAGAACATGACATCACTTCTGCAGTTGGTTGTTGTTGGCCGACAAAATTCGTGTGCAGTCTAGAGCACATTTCAACCAACACAACAACACTGGACAAAAGATGGCCGATCGGTCGGCCAACAATCGGTGCGTGTGTACGAGGCTTAAGGCTGGTCAAAGACGAGTCAATTTTTTTTTTTAGTTCCACCCTATTCCCCCATCCACACATTCAAGATGGATGGGGGAATCCTTCCCACCCACTGTGTCATTGTATGACAGTGGGGAGACTCCCCCCACAGTCAAAATACACATATCAGCGCTGCAGCTGATCAAGCGGCTTTTTTTCAAAAGGGTGGTTAAACAGAAGTTAATCGGTAGATTCACATGTACTTCACAACTTTCCATTGTGGGTGGCAAGGAACATTTTTGGAATAATTACTGGTATTTTTAGAGATCTTAGAAGAAAATTCTTTGATCATCGTAATGTTTCTATATGCGACCAATAAATGAGGGAGATACCCCAAATCCACGGTTTTATTATTTAGCTGCACAAACGCAACATTTACAGTTAGGTAAGGGAATTCACTCTCTCTGTGAAATGTATACGCAGCCTGGCGTGGTGAAAAACCTTCCACTGCTGTAGACATACCCGTATCTAACAAAAGTGAGTACACCCCTCATTATTTTTGTAAATATTTTATTCTATCTTTTCATGTGACAACACTGAAGAAATGACACTTTGCTACAATGTAAAGTAGTGAGAGTGTGCAGCTTGTATAACAGTGTAAATTTGCTGTCCCCTCGAAATAACTCAACACAGCCATTAATGTATAAACCGCTGACAACAAAAGTGAGTACACCCCCAAGTGACAATGTCCAAATTGGGCCTAATTAGCCATTTTCCCTCCCCGGTGTCATGTGACTTGTTAGTGTTACAAGGTCTACTCTAAGGTATGAATGGGGAGCAGGTGTGTTAAATTTGGTGTTATCACTCTCTCATACTGGTCACTGGAAGATCAACATGGCATCTCATGGAAAAGAACTCTTTGAGGATCTGAAAAAGGAATTCTTGCTCTACATAAAGATGGCCTAGGCTACAAGAAGATTGCTAAAACTCTGAAACTGAGCTGCAGCATGGTGGCCAAGACCATACAGTGATTTAACAGGACAGGTTCCACTCAGAACAGGACTCGCCATGGTCGACCAAAGGTTGAGTGCATGTGCTCAGCGTCATATCCAGAGGTTGTCTTTGGGAAATAGATGTTTGAGTGCTGCCAGCATTGCTGCAGAGGTTGAAGGGGTGGGGGTGGGGGGGGTCAGCTTGTCAGTGCTCAGATCATACGCCACACACTGCATCAAATTGGACTGCATGGCTGTCGTCCCAGAAGGAAGCCTCTTCTAAAGATGATGCACAAGAAAGCCTGCAAACTGATGAGACCAAGACAAACGTATTTGGTTCAGAAGGTGTCAAGCGTGTGTGGCAACAATCAGGTGAGGAGCACAAAGACGAGTGTGTCTTGCCTACTGTCAAGCATAGTGGTGGAAGCGTCATGGTCTGGGGCTGTATGAGTGCTGCCGGCAATGGGGAGCTACAGTTCATTGAGGGAACCATGAATCCCAACATGTACTGTAGCATACTAAAAGCAGAGCATAATCCCTTCCCTTTGGAGACTGGGCTGCAGGGCAGTATTCCAACATGATAATGACCCCAAACATACCTCCAAGACGACCACTGCCTTGCTAAAAAAGCTGAGAGTAAAGGTGAAGGACTGGCCAAGCATGGATCTACTGGGATTTTTCCTTAGAGGAGTCCAGTCCATTTGATTTATTATAAAGCTCATTTGACCTTTTTTGAAGGTCCATCGGCTCTGGTGAGTGGATTCCCAAAGGGATTTGTGGCACCTTTGCACCGTTTGGAGCACTTATTGCACTTTTTGACAGTAGCACTCAGAATTGGACTATAATTGAGTAATCACATTGGACTGTCACCCCAGTGTTCATTTGTATTTGTGCTCTTTTGTTGCACTAAGTACTGTTGCACTTAGCACTATTGCACTTTACATTTATTGCATCTGATGTATATTGTATCAGCACTATTGCGCTTTGTATTTGTGATTATTTATTGTATTTATCAATTTTGGATCTAGCACGATTGCACTTTAGGATCACCATCACATTGGTGACCCACATTTATTTTATTTTCACATAATTTTTTGGCAAGCGCTGTTTTTCAGTACACCATTTTCCTAAGTTTAGACTTCGTGAACAGCAGCTGCAAATAGAATTTAATATTGTATAATTTTTTCCTAGCATGGGTTTAAATTCTATATCTTAGCGAATTTACACTGTTATACAAGCTGTACACTCACTACTTTACATTGTAGCAAATTGTAATTTCTTCAGTGTTGTCACATGAAAAGATATAATCAAAATATTTTACAAAAATGTGAGGGGTGTACTCACTTTTGTGAGATACTGTAAATACAGAAAAACTTCTTAGTATTAAATCCTCTTTCTCCAAATTTCCCAAAGGGACCACTTTTCCCATACACACTTCATAACTAATACAGAGCAGTTGGTTACTAAAGGCATTTTGAAAGGGAATTTCCCCTTATTAGATGAGGTGAAGTGCCATGATTTGACCTCCATCATCCAATCACGTGCAAGCAAAATACTGGCTTTCTTTTGTTTTTCCTTGCACGTGATTGAGATTTGTTTGTAAAGTGATTTTTCACTACATTCATGTAACAATTGGATAATTCCCTTGCAGAGTTAACGGCCTATTTTGCCTTTAGTAAATCAACTGCTCTGTATTAGTTATTAAGTGTGTGTGTGTGTGTGTGTGTGTGTGTGTGTGTGTGAAAGGTGGTTGTTTTGGAAGCTTTGGAGAAAAAGGATTTACTAAGAAGTTTTGCTGTACTTACACTGCATCCCGAAAGTATTCGCAGTTCTTAATTTTTTCCACATTTTGTTATGTTACAATCTTATTCCAAAATTAAATAAAAAAAAATTTTCCCTCAAAATTTTACAAACCATACCCCATAATGACAATGTGAAAGAAGTTTGAAATCTTGTGAAAAGTGTTCACAGTTTTACTTGCTCAATACTTTGTTGAAGAAACTTTGGCACCAATTACAGCTTCAAATTTGAGTATGATGCTTCAAGCTTGGCACACATATTTTTGGGCAGTTTCTATTATTCTTTTTGTGGGAACTCTCAACCTCCATCAGGTTGGATGGGGAGTGTTGGTGCACAGCCATTTTCAGATCTCTCCAGAGATGTTTAATCCAGTTCAAGTCTGGGCTCTGGCTGTGCCACTCAAAGACATTCACAGAGTTTTCCTGTAGCCACTCCTTTGTTATCTTTGCTGTTTACTTAGAGTCGTTGTCCTGTTGGAAGATGAATCTTTTCCCAAGCCTGTGGTCCAGGTTTTCATCAAGGATTTCTCTGTACATTGCTGCATTCATCTTTCCCTCAATCCTAACTAGTCTCCCAGTTCCTACCACTGAAAAACATCCCCACAGGATGATGCTGCCACCGCCATGCTTCACTGTAGGGAGGGTATTGGCCAGGTAATGAGCGGTGCCTGGTTTCCTCCAGGCGCTTGCCGCTCAGGCCAAAGATTTTAATCTTTGTTTCATGAGACCAGAGAATTTTGTTTCTCATTTTCTGAGAGTCCTTCAGCTGTCTTTTGGCAAACTCCAGGCAGGCTGCCATGTGCCTTTTACTGAGGAGTGGCTTCTGTCTGGCCACTCTACCATACAGGCCTGATTGATGGAGAGCTGGTTGTTCTTCTGGAAGGTTCTACTCTCTCCACAGAGAAATGCTGGAGCTCTGCCAGAGTAACCATTGGGTTCTTAGTCACCTCCCTGACTCCCCTACCCTCCTTCACTCGATCACTCCGTTTGGCTGGGCAGCCCGCTCCAGGAAGAATCCCGGTGGTTCCAAACTTTTTACGGATGATGGAGGCCACTGTGCTCATTGGAACCTTCAATGCTGCAGACATTTTTCTGTACCCTTCCACAGACCTGTGCCTCGATACAATCATGTCTTGGAGGTCTACAGGCAATTCCCTGGACTTCATGGCTTGGTTTGTGCTATGAAATGCACTGTTAACTGTGGGACCTTATATAGACAGGTGTGTGCTTTTCCAAATCATGTCTAATCAACGGAATCTACCAATCAAGTTGTAGAAATATCTCAAGGATGATCAGTGGAAAAAGGATGCACCCGAGCTTAATTCTGACTTATTATTATGGCAAAGGCTGTGAATACTATGTGATTTTTTCATTTTTTATTGGTAACAAATTTGCAAAGATTTCAAACAAACTTCTTTCACGTTTCATTATGGGGAATGGTTTGTAGAATGTTGAGGAGAATATTGAATTTATTCCATTTTGGAATAAGGCTGTAACATAAAATGTCAGCCTTCCCACTAATGCATTTTTTCATGCTTTTTGGAGAAATGCATTTAATTTTTTTTAACATAGGTTCCAATGGAACACGTTCACATCAATGCATTTTTGTGCCTCTGCTTTTCTTGAAAGGGTCAGGGACTTTTTTTCCCCTGCAAAATGCACTATTTTGCATGTAATAGACTTCAATGGACCTGCATCCAAAACTCAAGTATTGCATTTCTACCACGATTCGCCACAATTTTGCTGCAATTTTAAATCTGCCCAACAACAAATTTTCCACAAAAAAATACAAACCAAAATCACTGTAAAATCAAGGTAAAAAAAAAAAAAAAAGTGGACAGCACAGCAAAAAGCACTACAGAAATGCTCAAAAGCAACATGCATAGGTGTGAATTGAGCCCAAGACCCCCTATGATTTCTGGGCTCCACTGTCCCACCTGCAGGCCTAGATCCAGCATGGCAGGTGTTCCCGAGAAGAGAGAAGGTAGATAAGCATATGTCCATTTGCTGATCTTCCCTAGCTATTAAGAACCCGAAAGCTAAGTGCATTAGGTCACTTCCAGTTTCAGCTGTCACTTTTCCTGGCTGCTGTGCAGAGCAGAAGAGACATCAGAGGTCTAATAGACCCTATTCTGTGCACACCAGAGTGAAAGCAATAATTCTAGGGCAATTATGGACAGTTAATCCCAAACTGTAAAAGTATTTTAATAGCATTGCCCTTTGAAAAATGTTGTGTACTAAAAGTTAGTTGCCGTTTCATGGGTGCGCTCAATTTTAGGGTTTGACACGTTTAGTATCGATTTACTCGGCGCAACCTTATTTTTTATATTTTGCCCAAAAATTGGGTAATATATCTCATTGGTGTGCGCCATTCAACATAAAAATTGGAACTGCTACCATTTCATTCCCCAGGTTCTGTTTTCAAAAAATACAGTATATAAAGTTTGGGGGTTTTACCAAATCTTCAGGTTTAATATGTGAATTTTAACATGTGCAATAAAAAACTGGCTCTGGCAGCATATGGATTATCCGTATTAAACCCAAAAGCAAACATTTGATATATTGCAGCTTACCAATTCTTAGCTATGATGTCTGCATTTCTTTTTTTTTTTTAAGGCTTCTATTTTCATCTCGTGTTCTGGTCAGTAAGTCTGTTTTTCATAAGAAGAAGCTCTCTCGCAGATGTATCCGTTACAGGGATGAGACAAACCATTCAATACTGGCAGGGGTGCCAACAGTGATCATCTTTTATTTATGTAAAACCTTTATCCCAAAAGGAAAAATAAACTGTTTGCTCTAACTGCTTATAAAAAGTGTTAGCAGGAGGTCCGCTTAAATTTGTTAGTGCTTCTAAATCTCCTTCCCCTAGACTGACAATGCTGCTGCCCGCTGAACTGCCTGTGCTCATTCCTCCAGAGTTGGGTCTCACCAATACAGGTGGTGTGTTACTGGCCAGATCACCAGGTGAAAACAGGTGGGAAGAAAAGAAAACTGATGCAGCCACCACATCGAATGATTAGTAATCGGCATTTTAATACATTTTTGGTTTAGGGTTCAACCAATTTCAAGGCATCTTGTATTTACAACAATTCTTATTTTCATGGCCTCCCATAGTAGAATTGATTAGCAATACATACAGATGAGTGCTGGGTTAATTGCAAGGGGATTAAAGAAGAACTCCAGGCAAAACATTTTTAAGGATTGCATGAGCAAGGCTTAGATCTACTGAGAAGTGTTTACTACTGCCTGTGACCCCACTGGGGAGATATAAGCCCCATGTCCTGATTTCATGACCAGTGTCTTCAGGATAGAAAATCCTCCCATTGGGGGCAAAGAGCAAAAAAAATAAAAACCTGGCAAAAGTTCTAACCTTTTCTTAATCTGAAAAAAAAAAATATTATAAATTTATTTTTTTATTTTTTTTTAAGCTGTGTGTTCGAGCTGCCGATATCTGCTCATGCCATTGATATCCATTTTTAACTTTTTAAGATTTTAGCCCGAAGAAAAAAAGTTTTTGTCAGAAGTTCCACTTTAGGAGTTTATATTAACGCATTATTAGAGTGGTTAAAAAGGTACAAACTGAAGTCAACACTTGCATATGGACTGAAAGGACATGCTTAAACCTAAAACATACCTCTGCAATCTTTAGTACCGAGCTCCCATTCAAGTCAAATGTTGATGTATATGTTATGCACAGAAGGACCTGAAAGTGGATAGGACACACAAATGAAAAAATGTAAACACTTTGCCAAAAATAACGATCCTTGGGCTTTCACTCTGCCCAATTTTGAACTAAAGAACACGCAGAGAGCAATGTTACCAGAAGTGTGAAAATTTGGGGTGCATAAAACATCCCTTAAATCTGTCAACTGAAAGTGTTGAAATCTGACATCCCGCTCCCAAATCAAGGACATTAACATGGAGTTACACTCCCTTCCTTCTTTGTGGCTAAAACACACTTCAAACTTCTCCGAAATCTTCCTAATTTTTTATTTAAAATGTAATGATTGCAACTGTGCTGATTTAGCCAAAAAAAATAATTTGTGAGGTCGGAGTTGAATGTTGGATGACTCCTTTAATCTCAAAATTTCTCATGTATAAGAAACACAGTGGCATGTACTATATTCAGGACTACACCCTGATATTCCAAACAATAGCTCACTTCCATTTCTGAAGCTTCAGGAACCATCTGAACCTTTGTAAGAATAAGGATATTTTACTATCATTCCAAAAACATGTTATTCATGAAAGGAATTAAATAAATAATTCAAATTCTGAGGAACAACAATAAAATCAAGACAAGAGAGAAAAATATATAAACATAGGTAATGTCAGGACAGTCAAGGTCACAACATCCAACAGAGCCTTTGTTCTGTCAAAATAGCCAACTCATCAAAATTTCTAACCACATCACTTCCAGTGACTCTCCAGTAGACATATGCCGGTTTTCGGTAATTCGATATATCGCGGTATTGCATAGCCACGGTATTGTTATTGTGGCATTTTTAAAATACCGAGTTTCTCTGTCAAGTCTGCCTGACTTGTGAATTGATACATTTCAGTGAGCTGGATGACTCATTCACTCACACAGCTAACCCCTTTCAGCATTAAGTTTTCTAACTATAAACAAAAATGATTACATTGTATCTTTTCCTTCCCTCTGCCAGGGAGAAAGGAAGTTTAACCTCTTAAAGACTGGATCTTTTTCTGACAATTGTTGCTTGCAAGTTAAAATCAGTTTTTTTTTTTGCTAGAAAAGTACTTAGAACCCCCAAACATTTTATATATTTTTTTAGCAGAGACCCTACAGAATAAAATGGCGATTGTTGTATTATTTTATGTCACACTGTATTTGCGCAGCAGTCTTTCAAACGCAATTAATAGACTTTAATGAATAAAAAAAAAAAAAAAAACGTAACAGTAAAGTTATCCCAATTTTTTTTTTTTGTTACACAGAGAATCGCGATCTTTATTCCAAGCTAAAAAATTGTGATTCTCATTTTGGCCAGAATCGTGCAGGTCTAATATACACACACGCATAGCAGCCCACATTACATTATTATATAGCCATCAAGCAGTGTCTGGCCTACCTGGTGATGACTGGTCCTGGCGCTCTGATCCCATGGCCTGGTCTTTAAAGGGGCAAATCCTTGCGATCCAGAAGTGGTTAAACCTGCAGGAGGACCGGTGTTTTTATCTATTAATGACCTTACTATTGCTTTAGGCCTGGTTCACATGTATGCGGGTTGGTGGTTCACATGTATGCGGGTTGGCGGTTCACATGTATGCGGGTTGGCGGTTCACATTTGCACAGGCATAGCAGCCCATTGATTTGAACGGGCTGCTATGCCCTCATTTTCCGCAGAAAAAAGGCGCATGCAGCATTTTTTTTAAATTCAGTGGCCTTGCAAAGTGCAAAAGAAGGATGGATTTCATGGCCACTGCATTTTTTTAAATTCTGCATGCACCTTTTTTCAGCTGAAAACGCAGGCATAGCAGCTCAAGCCCATTCACATCAATGGGCTGCTATGCCTGTGCAAATGTGGGCCCCCAACCCGCATACATGTGAACCACCAAGCCGCATACATGTGAACCAGGCCTAAAGCAATAGTAAAGTCATTAATAGATAAAAACACCGGTCCCCCTGCAGGTTTAACCAATTAATGACTTTACTATTGCTTTAGGCCTGGTTCACATGTATGCGGGTTGGGGGCCCACATTTGCACAGGCATAGCAGCCCATTGATGTGAATGGTGCTATGCCTGCGTTTTCAGCTGAAGAAAGGTGCATGCAGAATTTAAAAAAATGCAGTGGCCATGAAATCCATCCTTCTTTTGCACCATGCGACTTACCTGCCATTGCTGCACACGCAAACTGTTTTTAAATGCCGTGCCCACGTATACAAAAAATGCAGAAAGCTTGCCAGAGCAGGAACTGCAGGTTAGTCGCATGGTGCAAAAGCAGGATGGATTTCAAGGCCACTGAATTTAAAAAAAATGCTGCATGCACCTTTTTTCTGCGGAAAATGAGGGCATAGCAGCCCGTTCAAATCAATGGGCTGCTATGCCTGTGCAAATGTGGGCCGCCAACCCGCATACATGTGAACCGCCAACCCGCATACATGTGAACCGCCAACCCGCATACATGTGAACCAGGCCTAAAGCAATAGTAAAGTCATTTATAAACAACACCTCCTTCAGGTTTAACCACTTCTTGACCACAAGGATTTGCCCTCTTAATGACCAGGCCATCGGATCGGAGCCGAGCGCCAGGACCAGTTATCACCAGTTAGGCCAGACACTGCTTGATGACCTATTTTAGGCCTGGTTCACAGAGTCTGTACTGACTGACTATATAATAATGTGCATAAGTGAACCAAAGCCCCTAAATTCAGCAATGAAATTGAAGTGAGGTGGAAATTTAATAATTTAAATTTAATAATAGAATACCGTGATAATACCGTATACCGTGGCAAAACCTTAATCAATTAATCGCAGCATGAAAATCTGATACCGTCACAAGCCTACTCTCCAGCATCAGTAATTGGAGATTTTGACGATTTGACAGAACAGCGTATACACTACGACGCACGATATGAGTGGAGATTGTAAGTCCGCCCGCTAGTAACCAACAACATGGCGGCGAAAACTTTTTTGTGTTCTGTCAAAACAGCCAACTCGTCGTGTACCATAGTGTATATTCTACAGGTGTTCTGTCAATACAGTCAAATCGCAAAATCTCCAATAACTGATGCTGGAGAATCACCGGAAGTGACGTGGGTGGACATTTTGACAAGTTGGCTTTTTTGACAGAACACCTGCACCAACTGTTCCTTCAACAGGAGGTTGTCTAAAGCCTCATACACACTACCAGTTTTCTTTCATTAAACCCAGTGGGCGAGGAGCTCAGGAGGAGCTCGCTGTACTAGCCATGCAATGTTAGTACAACGATTTCCCGGCTGAGCTATTGTGTTCTGACTGGGATGGCTGATCGGATGCTGGTTTTCCAGCATGCTCGTTCATACAGCCAACTTCTGTCAGACAGGCCGGTTACTGTTGAACTGGCTGATACTGGCTAATATTTGGCCACTGTGTACCAGCCTCAAGTATCCCACAGTGGGGATGCCACAGGAGCACAGTAGCAGGGAGCAAACATCTTGTCAGGCTGTTTCCAATCTCCATGGAGGAAGACCTGGAACAGTAGGTGCACTGGAAAAATCTTTGCAGCCCCAATCTTTGGGCTCTAAAAGACCCATGTTTGAGAATAGCGCTAGTAGAAGAAACAGGCTGATCATCTTGTTTTAAAGTGCTCCACATTAACAGGAGCCAAAATGGTCTCCTAATTTGGGAGTAATGACAGATGACTGCAACTCCTAGGAGGCAAATTTGTCCTTGAGTCTCAGTGGCTGATGGCTCAGAGGCTGCTAAGGGTGGGTACACAGGTGAGAGCTGTGAATAGGGGGGGCTGAGTTTATAGGTGAAAGCTGTGGATGGGGGGGGGGGGTCGGGTTCATAGGTAAAAGCTGTGGATGGGGTCCCTGTGCACAGGTGAGAGCTGTTAATGGGGAGTTTTGGGTGCACAGGTGAGAGCTGTGAATAGGGGGGGGGGGCTGGGTTCATAGGTAAATGCTGTAGATGGGGGGGTCTGGGTACACAAGTAAAAGCTATGAATGGGGGGTGGTTGGGTTTGGGTCAGGAGGCATGCTTTGGCCCAAGTTACACTTTAAACAACCCGGTTACTTTGCACGGGCAAAGTGGGCTAAGCAGTGAAGAACTGTCTTTCCATATATAACAAAAAAATATCATCTCGCTTTGCACCAGACTGCCTGCTAACATTGAGAATACGTAAACCCAATCACTAAAATCTCATAACAGCTTTAACATGTTGTTATAATTTTTAATTTTAAATATAAACCTTTTCCTAAAATAACAAACATCTGGCTATACAATGAAGGTCCTTTCTCAGACACTTCCTGTTAAAGGGCGACAAATGCCCTTTCCCTATGCTCCTGCATTATCAGCCTGTGACATGGGTTTCTGTTGGGAGACCACCAGGGGCCATGCTAGCACACATTACACCATCATGTTCCACTGCTATCACTATCAGGAAAACTTCCCTGAGAAATGTCATGCAGTCATCACAGGAGGTCATGTACACAGGAAGTGGCTGCAGAGGGGCTGAAGGAGATCAGCAGCACAGGAAAGTGAAAACAGGCATTATCAAAAAAAAAAAAAAGGCAATGGTATATGATGCAGTGTTTGTGCAAACTAAATGTCACGTCTACTTTAATACCGCTGGCTGGTAATGCTTGCATAATTTGTATAGAAAAATCTCCAATATTAGACTAGTATACAAATGCAGGCGGCAGTGTTCTAGCTGACTCAAGTTTCTTTTTTTTTTTTTGCAAAGTAAGCCCAATCCTGTACAGTTGAACATAACATCAGCCCAGGTTTAGCACACCAGATGGAGATGAACTGACAGGTTATACTGGTTCCTAAGTACACGTTAACTATTGACTTTCCAAGAGGAGACATTTGTTTAAACTCAATTACCTGATCAGAAAGGTAAGCAGTATTTTTTAGTAACTCCAGTTCGCAGGAGTATTTATAGAAATTAAATTATGTGTATATGATGCAGGCACACATAAAATCTTCAATTTAGCCCATATGCATGTATATTCAATTTCATTATTCTTTAAAGCAGATCTAGCATCATTTATAGTCCTCATACACATGGTAAGCAAGGTATAAGTGCAACACGTACTGATATTTGTTATATCTAACAGAGATCACAGTACTCCCCTGACAACATTTTCATTTCTTTTACCTTTATCAGAAAGACAGCACCATTCCACTTACAGGTTTTATCCATTGTGACGGTGAGCGAATTTGCCTGCATTTCATTAAATTCCTCAAATGGGTGCACTAAATGTACTTTTGCAAATTGCACTTAATAGGGGTACTATGCTTGTTTTTTTTTTCTAAAAATACATTTTGAGCTTAATCCCTCCTCAGGTGGGGGAAGAAAAAAAAATGTATTATATATCATATATATATATATATATATCTCAATTTATTTAGTTTTTTTTTTGTTTTTGTTTTTTGCACTGTTGGATTGCACAGTTTGCTATCTCCTTTTATGAACACTACTATGTATAATTTTTTTTAAATTGGTTAAAAATAAATAAATGAAAAAAAAAAAAAAAAACAACACACACAAAAACACTTTACATTGCCCCCTACTTTTAATAAACTCTCTATCTCAATATCCTCAACAGAAAAAAAAATAGAGAAAGAGTTAGAAAGAGTCCTTAGAAATGTTTGGGTAGAAATTAGCCAGAAGCACCAAAGTTTAATGTCAGCACCAACAGGCCTGAATATGGAGACAAAAAGTCACAGGCAGCAGTTTTGACTAGTGATTGACCGATATCGCTTTTTCGTTGCCAATACCGATATTTTAGTCAATGCATATTGGTATCGGCCAATATTTTCGTGTATATGTTAAAAAAAATAAAAAAATAATATATATATATATATATATATATATATATATATATATATATATATATATATATATATATATATATAATTTTTTTTTCTTTGACAGGTACTCTTGTGGAGGGACCTGGGGGTCTAAAAGACCCCAAACCCCTCCTCTGCACTTAAAAGCATTAAAAACGCCAAGTTTGGCTGTTTTGAATGCTGTCATTTTTTTGAATCTGGCGCTGAATACCCGGAAGTGATGTCATGAGTCCCCTCCAGCTCCTTGTAATGACAGCCATCGGTTGTCATTACAAGGCAGCGGACCGTTGGCTATGGACGCTGGTACCGGGGTGATGCCTCTAGCTGCAGGAATCAGTCCGGTACAAGCACTTTCCCGAAATATCAGCAATAATCAGTCGCCTTGGTGGCCCATTTCGATATATCAGGGAAAATGCAGATCGGCCCTCGATATATCGGCTTTGCCGATAATCGGTCGATCCCTAGTTTTGACATAAAAATTACAGCTGCAGACCTTCGGTTTTGGAAGGTAAACTTTAGCCAGTTGTAGCAAACTTTGGCAGCAGGGACAATAAGACTAGTCATGGAGACACAAGGCCCTACTATAATTTTGTTGCGCAGGACCTACTTGTGAAGCCGATTTGCCCCCCTACTACCTTCATACCCTGCATCACTACCTCTGCCTTTAAGTCTGCCTTAAAATTGATTTTCAGATACTTAACACATTTTTATTGTTACTATGGAGATAAAGGAATGAAAAAAATGTGGGCGAAATGTCATCAAGAAGCAAATGCCTTGCTTCATTACTTGCTGCTGTGAAACTGTTGTCTGGGGTTAAAGGGCTGCACAGGGCATCATGGGTGCGAAAATAACGGTCAAATTTTGAGTTAATGAATTTTGGCACTTACTCATAACGCCCTGAATAGTCTCATAGCAGCCAATAATGAAGCACTAGTTCATAGTGAAGGTAAATACCAGAAATTTGCGGAAAATGTATGTTCAGATAAACCCCAACCTCAATAATCTAGAATTGGCTGCTACGTCCTGGGCTAAAATGCCGGTTGTGAGATTATGCTATCATGCAAATTCTGGTGCCAGTGAAGTTATTTGCTGTGTTCACAAATATCTCACATACTATAGATTAGCCCCTGCTGCAGTCTCTTTTTATGATTTGCTACAAAGTGTTACAATGTTACATTCTGATCACTTTACAGATTTTCATAAATACAAATTCCTGATCTTTAACCCTCCTCTTATGTTAGAATTCTGTTACTATCCATGATGTTAACGGGTCGGTTTTGACCCGTGTCTTAAATCAGACATAAAATACCCTCTGAATAATTATTTATCATCAAATTTGTTTCTTACCTCTTGGTTACCTTGTTAGGCTTCTTTATCCTTGAAAAGATTGGTTTTAATATTTTTGGTGTGACCCCTAGACCTTTCTTTTGATAGCATACCTCTCATTGTCAAATTGAAAAAATGGTAAAATAAAGTCAGCAACTCTGAAATGAATTTGTCCTATGTTTCTTCACTTTATTTAGAGAAGCAGACAAGCAGGAAAAGAGATAGGCCCCTCCCTAACTACAGCTCACAGGGTTGAGAGGGGATTGGCTGTCAGTGTTACTAAGCAGAGAGAGTGTTTATGATTTCAGTTTTGGCACTTATTAGGGTCCTAAAATCCTATATTATAACTGGGTCAGAATTGACCCTAACACCATGAACATCTTAATTTTCACCACAGTATTTTATAATTTAGTGAAAATGATTCTTTTTCTATTACATTGTTTAAATAGAGGTTCCTGACAAAGTAAAAAAATCTTGATGCAATAAACAAAACCTGAAAACGGGTCGGTTCTGACTCGAACATAAGAGGAGGGTTAAATACACATGAACTATATCATTAAAGTGTTACTAAACCCATGACCCTGCATTCACTATATCTGGTCTCCCACAGTACACAGAACATGGAAATGCAATTATTTTAGTAAGTATAAACTGCTAAATACCCTTTGTCATCAGCAGAATATAGCAGTCATGTGACTTGTATCAGTTTCTAGCAAACCTTGTAGGAGGAGTTTTCATTCTCCCCTTATCCTCTGTCTGAACATGTCTGGACAGTGCCGATTGGCCCTGTGCTGATCACATGCACGCTCCCAAGAAAAAAAAAAAAAAACGCTCTAGCAATACACACCAAACTGAGCAATTGCTGCAAGGTGGAAGTGTACAGCAGAAAGAAGATCTAACACAGACATTTTTAAGGCCTGGTTCACACTTCTGTGACTCAGAAATTCAGTTGAATGCCTCCTGAAAATTCTGGGAAAAGGGCCTTGCTCTATTTTTTAAATTGCAGCCCACACGAAAACCGCAAGTGCAGTGCTGTGATTTTCAGTGCATGCAGGTGCCATTAGGATTAATGGCAACTACATGCATCTCCTGCATTTTCTGTGCAGGTGGTTGTGGGCGGCTGCTGGAACGGGTGCGGACCCGCAGCGGGAGCCATCCACACAAGTCTGAACCAGGCCTAACACTGCCAGGAACTGCAAAAGGACTAGATTTTGGTTTTTAGGACTGTGTATCTCTAAACCAGAATGTCAATCCAAGAAATTGATGCTGAGCTAGGACAATGAGTTCAGTTTGAAAAAATACATGTATTTTTTTATAAAATCTACTTATTCTACTGTCCTTTACCCTCCTAAAACGTATTTATACTCTCTATTGCAGACCGCAGACATACCCGAACTAATATGTCCAAAGAGTAAACAGGGCAATTCAAACTCACAGCTGCAGTAACATCTGTCAGTTTGTTTTAATTTTTATCAGTGGGCACTGGGCTGTATAGCCGCCCGATCACTTTTACGTGACTGGCGCATGCCGTTTCCCTCTCCCTGGGCTCTTCCACTGCTCCCAGAAGCACAACACCTACTGTCAGGATGGCGAGCGGGAAGAGACCAAAAGAACATCTGTTCCCTGATCTCCTCAGCAGCTGTGTGAATTTGAAGATCTCGGCTCCGAGCACTTCTGATGAAGAGCTGTCAAAATCCCAGCTGCCGAAATTCTGTGCTCAGTCGGCTGAAGTGAAGGCCATGTCTCCAAAGAGAGGACCTGTCATCTAGCCCAATGCTATCACCTAGGGCCTTGTTAGCCCTTTGTGATAACAAGAATGTTAAATATTTAAAAAAATAAAAAATGAATTAAAAAAAATAAATAAATAGCAGAAATAAATAAAGCAACTCTGCTGCCCTATGCACACCCAAAAATGCAAACGTGCAGAGCAAATGTAAAAACCACACATTGTATCGCCACAAAAACAGTGACAGCAATAATTCCAGGGCCATCATTTATGGTTTACTCTAAACTGATGAACTTTAAGGGCATTTAAAGCATTACCTATTGATAATTGGAAGACACATGCGCACCTGTACAGCGCTGCTGCTAAAGCTGGACAGTGTACTGCGGGGTACCAATGTTTACAGCAGTATGCACCCAGAGAAAAACTCCTGGAAGGCAAGCAGTCTGTGTTCTGAGCATTTGTCCCTGGGCACATATCGCCGTAAAAAAATGGTACCACTGTGTAAATTGTCCAGCCGAAGCAGCTTTTAGCTTCTCATAGATGCTTACAGACTGCCAACTGTGGGACTGGACACAGTGCCCTCCGTCCACACCTAAATGCTAGAGTCTCCTGGGCTAAACACCCCATGTATATGAGGTCATAGGTGCCTTCACATACCAGAATGGGAAGGTTCAAGCAAAGCAGCTCTTCCTGCAGTTCGGCTTCAAAATTAAAACGGATTTTTACCATTTCAAATAAAAAATAAAAAAATTGTGTTTTAATATCACTATACAAAACGTGTGCATTCATATCCTTTAATTATGTACTGCATACCTTCATAACCTCAACCTGTAGATCTTCATGTAGGGATGGAGTCACTTTAACAGCATTGAGCATTTGGTTAAGTAGCTGCCGCTCATCTGAGTCTGTTTCCACGGATACAAATCTGTCGTCAGCCAGAAGCTTCTATAGTAAAACAGTAGCAGAAAAGAAATGCGTCAGCTTTGAGGTCACTGACTCTACTCAATGTGCAACCTGTCATCTGAATCCAAATAATACCTTACCAACAACATAGCAGTAAGAGGTTTGAAAACAATTTATATATTTTTCCCAATAAAGTAAAAACATAGTTATCAATTCATTAATGAGGGACTCTTTAACATGTGGAATGCACAGTATCTTTATCTTTATAGTCACTAATATGTTACTGAAAGAGGCATATAAAATTAATGACCCCCAAGTTAGCGTCTTTACAGTTAGGATTAACACCTTTTTTGAAAAGGAATATAAATAATAATAATAATAATAATAATAATAATAATAATAATAATACTATAGGGAAAGGTTAGGTTTGTCATTTCTTACAAAATGATTCAATAATCCTCAATCTACTTTAATTAGAAATACACCGATCAGCCATACTATTATGACCACCCACCTAATATGGAGTATGATCCCTTTTGCTAAAACAGCCCTTACCCATTGAGGCAGGGACACCAATGTAACATCCAAATTAATGGCAGGACCCAAGGTTTCCCAGCAGAACATTGCCCAAAGTATCTGGCCTGCCTTCTTATACCGCATCCTGGTGCCATGTCTTCCCCAGGTAAGTGAAGTACACACATCCGGCCATCCCCATGATGTAAAAGAAAGCATGATTCATCAGACCCGGCCACCTTCTTCCATTGCTCCGTAGTCCAGTTCTGATGTTTGACCATTGTAGAAGCTATTGGCTGTGGACATGGGTCACCATGGGCTTCACAGCCCCATACACAATAAACTGCGATGCCCTTTTTTTTTCTGCTTTCACCACATCAGCTTTATGGACAACATGTTCACTTGCTGCCCAATATATCCCACAAATTTTCAGATGCCATTGTAAGGAGATACTCCCTTTATCTGTGAGTGGTCATAATGTTATGGCTGATTAGTGTATGTTGACCTAATTTTCTATACAAGATAAATAGCCATAGTACACATGCAAGCTGAACAGTGGCAATACATGCTTTAATAAATCATCAACGTCTTTTTCTGACCAATGTCTTTTGATAGGAACAATTAAAGGATAAGTCCATCCTAACACTAAAATCCCTGCATCTATAGACCTCCACGATCTAACACTAACCTATCTAGCCCTGTAAAGAAGACATCAGCTTCGCTGTGGAGGCAGGTTCAGAGGACACAGCTGACAACGGAAGCCCATAGTATGGTTGACGTCACTTCCCATTCATTTCACAGCTGTTGTCGGCTGTGTCCTCTGCAGAGCTTCCGCTGCTGGAGATCCGTTCGGATCGGCTTCACAAAAGGTATGTATAAGGATTTCTTCTTTACAGGGCTAGATATGTTAGTGTTAGAATGGAGATCTATAGATGCAGGGATTTTAGCTTTAGGGTGGACTTTTCCTTTAATCTATGGTTGACAACCCATTCAATCAAAATTCCACAGATAGAGAAGTTGATTTAGATTAAACAATTAAAGTGGTTGTAAACCCCCACTGAGTGTTTGTACCTATAGGTAAGCCTTATCATGGTAAACCTATGATAAAAAAACTTACTTATAGGTACTGTACAGTAAATATCTCCTGAACACCGTTTAGGAGACATTTACATTGCATGCGCTCTGAAGGAATGGCCGCCCGTGCAGTTCCTTCAGAGCCCTGTGCCAAGAATGGCAGCTCCCACGCATGCGTGGTACTGACTTCATCAGGGCTTCGGCCAATCAGATGGCCGGATTACGTGAACCCGGAAGTAAGACGGCTGAACATGTCAGCCGTGTTAATCGGTGGGTGGGCGGCACCGTGGGGGCTTCGTTCTAAGGTAAGTATTTCAAAATGAGCTAGTATTTGATGCATACTAGCTCATTATGCCTTTGTCTTTCAAGTTTTTTTTTCCTGAGGTTTACAACTTCTTTAAGATTGTAAATTGCAATTGTATCCTATCGATCACCTCTCTGTGTCTACCATTCAATCTCATTATCTGATTGTAATCTTGAGCAAAGTACTATATTGCAGTGCAGTTGATTGATGCAAAAAGATTGATAAATGTCCGCCCTGTCCGATCAACCGAGTTTGATTGAATTCAATCTAAATCGACTCTTAATCAGAAAGGAAGCTATGGCTATTAAGGTATTTGTGATTTTGATTGAATTGCACATTGGTCAGATAAGAGAATCAAAGCATGATATGATAAGACAGAATGCCAACTGCAGTGTTTGCAGTGCAATCATTTTGTAGACTTTATGTTCTCTTTTTCCTTCGCTAAAGCTGGCATAAATGGTAGGGATTTCACCCAGTTCAGCAGGGACTGGCCAAGATTCGAACCATGTACCCAAATTGATCAATCGATGAACTTGGGTACAATCAGCCCATTTAATTTTTCATGTGATTATTGCCAGCAGCTTATAGCCGCCAGCAATAATCACTGTGTGTTTTCCGGCCCGGCTCACTCCACCAAAAAAAAAAAAAAACACATTGGCTCCGCGGAAGGGATCCCCCCCATCAACACAATGGTTGCAGGAAAGAAAATTGAACCATCTATGGCTGGCCGTAGGATGATTTACATCAGCGTGTTGCAATAATGCACCTGAATGGCACCCACAGTGCACCTTTCCAGCACCAATGAATTGCAGCAAACCCAAAACACAAGGTATCGCACTTCCAAGTGCTGCCTGTGTGATTTTTAGTCCCTTGTGGTGCAAACGGCGGTCCATTCTAATGAACGGGCTGCCTTAACATAGCAGGCATTAAAAGTGCTGCAGTGGATCAGGCTGGTGTTAATGGGCCCCAAGTCCCCAACTACTAGAGTTCCTATTGCAAAGTAATACGTATATTTTCTTTATACAGTAAAAAAGTGTAATTTCCTTTTTATTCTTTGCATGGCAGAAAATAAAAACAGGTAGAACACACTGCTCTACTGCCACATGCTTAGTGTAAATAAATCCTTATGGCCTCTGTTGACAGGCTTCTATTAGCTTCAAATAGGTTTTTACATGTGTAAGTAAGTCTTTCCCTTGAATTTTATTAGAAACGATAAGAAAAATGGACACTTACATAGTGCAAGAGGATTATGCGATAACAGAAACAGATTCAAAAAGGAGTTTCTCTGTGCAAATATTGAACATTAAGCAATGATGCCGAAATAAAGAATACCCAAGCCGAGCAACATTAAATTGTTAGGTGATCAAAAAGAGCCATGCCTGATATTGCGATCTGTTTCATGTGAAAAAAGGGGGCCCTTCAGCTAAGAACCCTAGAACTAAAAAACAAACAATAAAGTCGTCTATAGGACCAAAAAGAGGTACAGCTGTAGCAAAAAGCCAGTTCCAAAAGCAGGGAGAATCAGAAAAAAAGGTGAAAAGATGAGAGAAAAAAAAAAAGGGAGAGAAAGGAGAGAAAAAAAAAAAAAAGAAAAAAAAGGGGGGGGGCATCTTTGTTCGGGAGGCTCACTGTAGAAAATGATAACACACCGTAATAGATTACAGTTCCAGGAAGCGCGTAGGTGGTTGTGTTAATGGGAAGTAACCTAGCCAGGGCTGCCAGGTACGAAGAAATGTATCATGGGTTTCAATTAGAAACGCAAAAAATTTCTCATTCACTAGGGTACCGTGCACCCAACTATTCACTTAGACAAAGTTTAGAATAGGCGACTTCCACGCTTTTGCAATCGTCTGTTTCATGGCTGAGAATATATGGGTCACAAGAGCATGCTCTCATTTGGTAGTGCCTTCTAGCTGTTTGTGTAGGAGCTCTTCCCAAGGGTACATGTCCATACAAGTCTATGGAAATGTAAAGTTCTTTTGAAGAAAATCAAATGCAGGTCAAGAGGAGGTTAACTGCAGGTCAAATACACTTGTCAATGAATTATGAATATTTCTGAAGCATCTCAAAACTAAGGTGGTCAATACAAGCCCAAAGCCCAATCAACACAGTCCCATAGTGTGCACAGAGTGGCTACAGGCAGTCCCCAAAATGACCTACAAATGCCTTATACTTACAAACGGAGGGGGACAACAGGATATGGGAGGAAATCTACCCCCTATGAAGGGAAATTCACTTCTGTAAGAGTTATCATGAGAAAAAGCTGAAACTGAAGCGTTACCAAAAATTTTCAAAATCCAATCGTGACATGGACAGAAAGCGAGGTGACATCTTCTGACCAGGGGCACACAGACAGCAAAACAACCGTTACAGGTGTTAACCCTTCCCCAAGCTATCCAAAATACTAAACTTTATTTTTTGGGCTGGAGTTACACATTTAAAAAAAATGTACTTGTTCCAACTTACATAAAAATTCAACTTAAAAAACCTACAGAACCTATTTGTAACCTGGGGACTGCCTGTAAATAAGAACACCTTTGATTAAAAAGATGAAAAAAATAAATAAAACAAATTGACCATGCTTCACAGAGTGGCAAAAAAAATTAGAACCGGTCATGTTCAGCAGAGATACCACCTCCCACCATGCCCCATAAAGATTAGTGGAACCTCATGACCACCTTGATGTAATCACGTTTAATGGGCATGGTTGTGGCATGGTGAAGAGAGATTTTAGTTTAGGTTCACACTGAACTGCTCGCAGCAGGGGTCCGGTGCGTCCCTGTGCACTGTTTCAGGTTCGAATTAGGTCTGAGTTTTAGACTGAATTCTGACCTGAAACAGACCAGAAGACACACAAGACTTTTCTGCAAGCCGCTCCGCAGCCAACATGCAGCTCTGTAAAACCGGCTCCATTGAGAGCCAGTCACAGTCTCCTGTCATGCGAATTGGATGCCGGGAAACCGGCATCCAATTCGCAACAGTGTGAACCCAGCCTGAAATCCCTCTTCCAACAGGTATGCGGGAGGTGGCCAGTCATTGCTGAAAAAGCGATCCACCAAGGACCCTGAATCAACAGCTAGGCCCATGTGAAAAAGGCTTAAAGTGATTGTAAAGTCTAGCTTTTTTTCCTATAAAAATAACAAACATGTTATACTTACCTGCTCTGTTGCAGTGAATTTGCACAGAGCAGCCTGGATCCTGTACTTCTCAGGGTCCCTCTTTCGTGATCCTGGCCACTCCCTCCTGCTGAGTGCCCCCACAGCAAGCAGCTTTCTATGGGGGCACCCAGCTCCCTGTGTCTATTCAGACCCTGAGCCCTGACCCAGCCCCGCCCCCTCTCTCTCCTGATTGGCTAGCTTTGATTGACAGCAGCGGCAGCCAATGGGAGAATTTTGGACGGCTGAGACACCCATGGACATCGCTGGACAGAGAGGGACCTCAGGTAAGTGTTAGGGGGGCTGCTGCACACAGAAGGCTTTTTCTCTTAAAGCATAGAATGCATTAAGAGAAAAAACCTTCTGACTTTACAACCCCTTTAACAGTGTAATGGTTTAACCATCACTTCCATCAAAAGTCACTGGATAAGAGTAACCGGTTTGTCACTAAAGATTTGTGGGAACCACATTTTTGGCAACAAACTCCTGTATTTCCCTTTCTTTCCCAGTGAAAGCCCGGAAAATTATGTTATAGAAGAGTTGTTGTGTCTTGACTGCCTGCCATCTACATCCATAACTTTTTTTAGTTTTGAATAGAATTTGTTTTCTGTCTGTAGGAAAGATTTCACCTTACTTCCTGTCTCCTTGACCCATCGTAACTGGTACAGGAAAAAAGGAACATCTCCCAAACAGAAAAACAAACACCCGCAAGAATCAGACAGGGTTTTTTTTTTTTTCTGTCCCTCGCTTCATGTATCAGGAACCACTGTTTCTGGGACAAGAAGGGAGGTGAAAAATTGCCTTTAATGGAGACAAAAAACAATAAACACCTGACAAATGTTTTTTTTCCCCTTTCTCAGAACAAATGTTACAGCTGCTCAACTGCTAAGAGTAGTGGGTAGTGAGTATCCTACCCACAATGCCACAGACTTTACCTATATACCTCTTATACCTATACATAAATACCTATTTCTATACCTCCCCTGCTGACGAACTCCTGCCTAGGATGTAACACGTACAGGGGAAGGAGCCACATAGGACATCATCCGCGGCCATTTTACTGGATTATATGTGTATACACAGAGTGCTTGTTTGTGAACTTGTGACAAGTGCCAAAAGTGCTAAAGATACGTGGGCAGTGGAGGAGCATCTTTTTAGGAGGAGGCGGGAAATCCAATCCCTGTGACACCATTCTAGGATTATTTTTGAACACGCTTATCTGACCTTCCTTGGTGGGGGTCCACTGAGGGACAAGAGGCAGTGTGAACGGGTGCTGGTGACCGATCTTTTTTTGGATACTCCTATCTATCCATATTGAATGTTATTTTTTTCAACTTAGCCTGGGAACAGGATTAAGAATGCCTTTATATGGACTGATTGCCAATATGTAAATTGGACTTTACAATCTGATTTTTTGGTTTTAAGCACAGCACCTACAGTGCCTTGCGAAAGTATTCGGCCCCCTTGAATTTTTCGACCTTTTGCCACATTTCAGGCTTCAAAACATAAAGATATAAAAAAACTGTAATTTTTGTGAAGAATCAACAAGTGGGACACAATCATGAAGTGGAACGAAGTTTATTGGATATTTCAAACTTTGTTAACAAATAAAAAAACTGAAAAATTGGGCGTGAAAAATTATTCACCCCCTTTAGTGCAGCAAACTCTCTCCAGAAGTTCAGTGAGGATCTCTGAATGATCGAATGTTGACCTAAATGACTAATGATGATAAATAGAATCCACCTGTGTGTAATCAAGTCTCCGTATAAATGCACCTGCACTGTGATAGTCTCAGAGGTCCGTTTAAAGCGCAGAGAGCATCATGAAGAACAAGGAACACACCAGGCAGGTCCGAGATACTGTTGTGGAGAAGTTTAAAGCCGGATTTGGATACAAAAAGATTTTGCAAGCTTTAAACATCCCAAGGAGCACTGTGCAAGCAATAATATTGAAATGGAAGGAGTATCAGACCACTGCAAATCTACGAAGACCTGGCCGTCCCTCTAAACTTTCAGCTCATACAAGGAGAAGACTGATCAGAGATGCAGCCAAGAGACCCATGATCACTCTGGATGAACTGCAGAGATCTACAGCTGAGGTGGGAGACTCTGTCCATAGGACAACAATCAATCGTATACTGCTCAAATCTGGCCTTTATGGAAGAGTGGCAAGAAGACAGAAATTTCTTAAAGATATCCATAAAAAGTTTAATTTAAAGTTTGCCACAAGCCACCTGAGAGACACACCAAAACATGTGGAAGAAGGCGCTCTGGTCAGATGAAACCAAAATCAAACTTTTTGGCAACAATGCAAAACGTTATGTTTGGCGTAAAAGCAACACAGCTCATCACCCTGAACACACCATCCCCACTGTCAAACATGGTGGTGGCAGCATCATGGTTTGGGCCTGCTTTTCTTCAGCAGGGACAGGGAAGATGGTTAAAATTGATGGGAAGATGGATGGAGCCAAACAGAGGACCATTCTGGAAGAAAACCTGATGGGGTCTGCAAAAGACCTAAGACTGGGATGGAGATTTGTCTTCCAACAAGACAATGATCCAAAACATCAAGCAAAATCTACAATGGAATGGTTCACAAATTCATATCCAGTTGTTAGAATGGCCAAGTCAAAGTCCAGACCTGAATCCAATCAAGAATCTGTGGAAAGAACTGAAAACTGCTGTTCACAAACGCTCTCCATCCAACCTCACTGAGCTCGAGCGGTTTTGCAAGGAGGAATGGGCAAAAATTTCAGTCTCTCGATGTGCAAAATTGATAGAGACATACCCCAAGAGACTTACAGCTGTAATTGCAGCAAAAGGTGGCGCTACAAAGTATTAACTTAAGGGGGTTGAATAATTTTGCACGCCCAATTTTTTTGTTTTTTGTTAAAAAAAGTTTGAAATATCCAATAAATTTCATTCCACTTCATGATTGTGTCCCACTTGTTGATTCCTCACAAAAAATTACAGTTTTATATCTTTATGTTTGAAGCCTGAAATGTGGCAAAAGGTTGCAAAGTTCAAGGGGGCCGAATACTTTCGCAATGCACTGTATGTTATAACATTTTCTTGTATGTTGTTATTCCAGCATGTGCCAGCAGCTTTCACATTTTCAGATCCTAACCTAGCGCAGCCTATACTTTATTTTATAGATTTTACCTATATACCATGATCATTCAGAGAACATTGGAGATAACTTCTTTATGCTGAGGACTATTATTTACTGTATAGCTAATAAAACTTCAGCACATTTATTATCTGGACACATGTAACTTAAAATATAAAATCTTATTAGGCTCTCTTACCTGCATTCCAGCCAGTGCATGTTGGGCCAGCTTGATATTTTTTGACTCCAAAGCAAGTTGAAGAGGAAAAAGACACTTTTCCCTATACAAAAACATTATGAAAGAAAGAATGATTAGATGTACATTAGATCAGGGGGTGTCAAACTCAATTTCATCAAAGGCCACATCAGCAATATGGTTGCCCTCAAAAGGCTGGCTTTATCGGTGCGCTACATACAGTGCAGAGTTCAGGGGTGTGCTGTGTACAGAATGCAGGGTCCAACCTGTAACGATGTAAAGGCAACCCCAAGCGCCCAAGAAAGCCCCCCCCCCCAAACCTTTCTCGCATTACTTTCTCCTACCTGGCCCAACTCTAGTACCTCCCTGTGTAGGCGGCTCTACTACCCATGCATTTATCTCTAGTACCTCGCTGTGTAGGCTGCTCTGTCTCGCTTTGCAGGGAGATTGTTCTCGCTCTCAGATTCCAGACATCTGCCCCCACCGTGAGCGCGTTCATGGATGTGTTAGTCCTGGGAGGCACTGAGAGCAAAGCTGTCCCTTGCAAACAAAGGGGGCCTTGCGTTTGACATTAGTGCTCTAGGTGATTAAAAATTAAAATTCAGTGTCTGGTGGTAGGTCGCAAATAACTGAAGTCAACACATAATTTGCAACAAACTAACACAAAACTTGTACAAAGCAGATGAAAATCAGAATATATTAAAATTGAAGATCAGTTTCATATATACCTTTTGCGAAGTATTTAAATCAGTGTCCAGAGCAAAATACATTCTAAACATTAACATTATTAAAAAATCAATTGCTGCAATGGGTTATGGGGAATAAGTAGTGGTAAAGCTAAAATAGGATTATTTAGTAGAGATAACAAAAAGCACAATTTTTATGTGCAAGGTGAAAGAACCCCCACATACCAATGTTTTACTGACATGACTATGTAGTAAACTGAAATCTGATTAAAAGCTATGGGTCAATGCATTTTGGGGCCATTAATGAAAGTCGCACTTCAGACAAAACTGCAGCCTTGAAATGAATGCAGGAACATGGCTTAGTTGTCCAAGACTTTTCTTTTTCATAAACTGGAAAGCAACTGAGCACCCAACTGCTCAAAATTACCTTATTACTAGAAATCAGGGCCCGATCTAGCCTGAGTGATGTGAGGGTGCAGGAAAAAAAGGAGGATGAGGATGAGAGGTCAGCAGGGAAAAGTACAGGGGCTTAGCAGGGTAGAGTATTGGATAAGCAGTTTGTAGGCTAGTTTACTGGGGCTATTCATTTTTAGGACCGCATACAGTGAGAGAGGACAGGATTCACCACTGGCAGGAGAGAGGACAAGGGTCACCGCTGGCAGGAGAGAGGACAGGGGTCACTGCTGAAGGAGAGAGGATGGGGTAACCCAGTGGCGGCTGGTCAATAGGGGGCGCATGGGCGCCGCCCCCCCCCCCCCCAAAGCTAGTCACTGTAACATCAGCATTAGAAAAAAAAAAAAAAAGTGTACCTTTAATGGCAGCGGGGCGCAGGACACATTGCGGCTATGGAGAGGGGTGGGGGTTTTGGCATCACATGCAGGTTTCTTGCAAGCTGATTTGCGGCCCTTTAGAGGGTCCTCGGGGCGCAGAGCGATGCGCCTCGAACACTCCCACTCACAATTGCGGTCCTGTGATTGGTCCAGGACCGACATCTGACGTCGCCAGCTGCACACTGACATTGCTGGCAGATAGAAGAGCACACAGGGCTCCCTCTTCCTCCCTCCAGGGACACGGCAAGCTGTGGGAAGCACAAGGTAAGTGTTTCATTGATCATGTGCTGAGACTGAGGGTGATGATGTCCATCTGTTGAGCACTGACATGCCAATCAGGATCGCTATGTGATGTTGTGGGGCAGAGCTTTCCTCTCCAGGGGGTGAGTGTAGGTTCTCTCAGCAGCCTTAGTTAGAGCTGTGTTTGGATGTATTCACTTTCTACTGGGGATCCCTCTGAAGAGCAGCAGCAGGAGCACAGCCTCGGTGTAGCAGCAGCACAGCCAGCCGAGGTAAGTTTCCTGTACCACTCATGATCCCTTGTTTGGGATAGAGCAAAAATAATCACTAGTCACGTGGCTGCAGGAATAGAAGAGTCCTGACTGATCTCTCTCTGCATTGAAGGGGGCACACTGATCTCTCTCTGCATTAAAGGGGGCACACTGATCTCTCTCTGCATTAAAGGGGGCACACTGATCTCTCTCTGCATTAAAGGGGGCACACTGATCTCTCTCTGCATTAAAGGGGGCACACTGATCTCTCTCTGCATTAAAGGGGGCACACTGATCTCTCACTGCATTGAAGGGGGCGCACTGATCTCTCTCTGCACTGAAAGGGGGCACACTGCTCATTCTGCATTGAATGGGGGCACGCTGGTCTGTCTGCATTGAATGGGGGCACGCTAGTCTGTCTGCATTGAATGGGGGCACGCTGGTCTGTCTGCAATGAAAGGGGCACGCTGGTCTGTCTGCATTGAAGGGGGCACACTACACCTTGATTACTGAAGGCCCCTTTCACACTTTTGTGACCTCAAAGTCACGCAATTTTTTACAGCGTTTTTTGCCGCAAAGCAATGCCTATTACATTTTTTTGTTTGCGCCCCCCCCCCCCCCCCCCAAATTTTGAGCACCAGCTGCCACTGCTTCTAACATGGCACTCAGCATACACAAAGCTCCCATCCCTGCACTGTACATACACAGCCTGCACAGGCAGCAAGATCTCCTTCTCGGCTCTTCCCCACACAACACAGAGCTAAAATCGGATTCCCTTTGGCACAGCTACGATCTGCATGGTGTGTAGTTGGTGACTATGTTGCATTTCTGACCTGTGAAATGCCCTGGTAAGAATGGCAGTGCAGCTGTAGTGACCAGCTACACACAGTGCAGATCGTAGCTGTCTGAATGAGAATCAGATTTCAGCTCTAGGTTGTGTGGGGAGGAGCCAAAGAGGAAATCCTTCTGTCTGTGCTCAGGCTGTGTATTATGTACAGTGCAGGGATGGGAGACAGCCAGGCACAGCGTCAGGTGTGTGTGTGGGGGGTGTGAGTGGGAAGCTTTGGAGGGGTGAAAATGAAATGGGGGTGGGGGGTATAAATACAGCAGCCCACCCAGCCCCTCTAGATTGGGCAATGCTAGAAACCTGGTATTTTGGAAATATATTTTAACCAAGACATAACTGCATAGTTGTAGGCAGGATATTACAAATTGTAATGTCCTAACTATCTCAGAAAGTGGAACCACCATAGAGGACACGTTATAAGTTTCCTGAAATCTTGTTCCACTGGAAGAACATAAAACTCAAATTATGGTAAGTGTAATGGTCTATGACTAATAAGTTTCTTCCAGCAGACAGGAACCAGGGCAGAAGATTTGGATTGATACTGCTTGCATACCCACTAATGGTTCCACTGAGTAATTAAAAAGCATTGAAGCCATCAGTTGGTACATTGTTATGTCCAGAAAACAGCAATCTGGATATCTGCCCGCAGGCTGGAAGGTCAGCAATAATGCAGCAGAAAAGTGACTCGCAGTAATCAATGACAGCAAGAGATCTGTAAAATAAAGGCATTATAAATGCAGAGTCTGTTTTAAACCAGCCATTAATGAGGGATCGATTTAAAAAAAACGTATTAAATGTGGACCTATACTCCTGCTCAAATTTTATTATCAAAAGTTAACAGTCTTGCTAGACTGGAATATATAAAGCGTATACATAGAAGAGCTTGAAAACCTTTTTCTTTCCTTAGGATAAAACTCCTGTCGGGTTTTTATAGCTTTTAAGTGCCTTGAAAAGGTATCAATAAAAAGAAGTTTCCCATATTTTGTCATCTTACAAAAACAACCGTAAATGTTTTTTAGTAGGATTTATGTGATAAACCAACGCAAAGTGGTACATAATTGTTAAGTGGAAGAAAAATGATGGTTTTTAACATTTTTTTTTACAAATAAATATGTGAAAAGTGTGGCATGCATTTATATTTAGCCACCTTTACTCTGATACCCCTAACTAAAATCAACTGCTTTCAGAAGTCACCTAATTAGTAAATAGAGTCAACCTGTGTGTATTTTAATCTCAGTATAAATACAGCTGTTCTGTGAAGCCCTCAGAGGCTTGTTAGAGAACCTTAGTGAACAAACAGCATCATAAAGGCCAAGGAACACACCAGACAGGTCAGAGAGTTTCATTGATCATGTGCTGAGACTGAGGGTGATGATGCCCATCTGTTGAGCACTGACATGCCGATCAGGATCGCTATGTGATGTTGTGGGGCAGAGCTTTCCTCTCCAGGGGGTGAGTGTAGGTTCTCTCAGCAGCCTTAGTTAGAGCTGTGTTTGGATGTATTCACTTTCTGCTGGGGATCCCTCTGAAGAGCAGCAGCAGGAGCACAGCCTCGGTGTAGCAGCAGCACAGCCAGCCAGGGGAAGTTTCCTGTACCACTCATGATACTTTGTTTGGGATAGAGCAAAACTAATCACTAGTCACATGGCTGCAGGAATAGAAGAGTCCTGACTGATCTCTCTCTGCATTGAAGGGGGCACACTGATCTCTCTCTGCATTGATGGGGGTACACTGATCTCTCTCTGCATTAAAGGGGGCACACTGATCTCTCTCTGCATTAAAGGGCCCATATGGAAGAAAAATATATTTCCAATATATTTAGGGAAAAAATTTTAGAAATATATTGAATATGGCCAAAATTGTAGCATTTCAAATATATTTCCAATATATTTGGGGGGAAAAATTAAGAACGTTTTTTTTTAAATATATTTTAAATATATTTTTCTTCCATGTGGTGGGGGGGCACACTGATCTCTCTCTCTGCATTAAAGGGGGCACCCTGATCTCTCTCTCTGCATTAAAGGGTGCACTCTGATCTCTCTCTGCATTAAAGGGGGCACACTGATCTCTCTGATCAGACAGGAAGTTGTGGAGAAGTTTAAAGCAGGGTTAGGTTATAAAAAAATATCCCAAGCTTTGAACATCTCAAAGAGCACTGTTCAATCCAGCATCCAAAAATGGAAAGAGTATGGCACAACTGCAAACCTACCAAGGCATGGCTGTCCACCTAAACTGACAGGCTGGGCAATGAGAGCATTAATCAGCCGAAAGGCCCATGGTAAATCTGGAGGAGCTCAAGAGATCCACAGCTTAGGTGGGAGAATCTGTCCAGAGGTAAACTATTAGTCATGCACTCACCAAATCAGGCCTTTGTGGAAGTGTCAAGAAAAAAGCCATTGTTGAAAGAAAGTCATAAGAAGTCCCGTTTGCAGTTTGCAGGAAGCCATGTAGGGGACACAGCAAACATGTGGAAGAAGGTGCTCTGGTCAGATGAGACTAAAATTGAACTTTCTGGCCTAAAAGCAAAACTCTATGTGTGGTGAAAAATAAACACTGCACATCACCCTGAACACACCATTGTGAAACGTGATGGTGGCAGCATCATGTTTAGGGGATGGTCAAAGTTGATGGAAAGATGGATGGAGCCAAATACAAGGCAATCTTAGAAGGAAGCCTGTTAAAGTCTGCAAAGGACTTGAAACTTGGGCAAAGGTTCACCTTCCAGCAGGACAACAACCCTAAACATACAGCCAAAGCTACAATGGATTGGTTCAGATCAAAGCATATTCATGTGGTTAGAATGGCCTAGTCATAGTCCAGACCTAAATCCAAATAAGAATCTGTGGTAAGACTTGAAAATTGCTGTTTACAGACGCTCTCCATCCAATCTGACAGAGCTTGAGCTATTTTGCAAAAAAGAATGGGCAACAATTTTACTCTCTAGATGTGCAAAGCTGGAAGAGACATACCCAAAAAGACATGCAGCTGTAATTGCAGCGAAAGGTGGTTCTACAAAGTATTGACTCAGAAGGGGCTGAATACAAATACACACCACACTTTTCACATATTTATTTGAAAAAATTGAAAAACCATTTATCGTTTTCCTTCTAATTCACAATTATGTGCCACTTTGTGTTGGTCTATCACATAAAATCCCAATAAAATAGATTTATGTTTTTGGTTGTAGCATGACAAAATGTGGAACATTTCAATAAGTATGAATATTTTTTCAAGGCACTGTATATCTTCCCGCTGAGGAGATTTAGCCTAGGACAATAGGAACAGGGATAAAAAGTGATGGGGAGTCCAATATTTATTGTTGCCAGGATAGGGGGTGAGGGGATACCTTCCAGTGGGGGCAACAGTTCTGATGACATCGGTCTAAAAAAAAAAATTTAAATACTTCCCTTCATTTACTGTTGGGTTTTCAGTGCAAGAAATAAATTTAGAAATCTCCCCAATGGGGAAACAGAATAAAAAGCTGTTAGCGGTTTTAACAATACCTCTACAGCAGGGATTCCCAAACTATGGCCCCCAGCTGTTGCAGAACTCCACATCCCATGAGGCATTTTAAAACTCTGACATTCACATACACGACTAGGCATGATGGGAATTGTAGTTCCTGAACAACTGGAGGGCCATAGTTTGGGAATCCCTGCTAGAGTCTAGAAAAAAACTCTAACCAGCAAGCTTAATAAGATATACAGTACAGCTAGCAGTGGCTTCCATCCTGGGGCAAATAGGGGCAACTAACTGTAACTAACTGGACCACCCAATTTAACTGGTTTTACCTAGAAAATAAAAGTCAGGAGGATTTTTATAAGGATTACTGCAGTGCATTTGTGCATCTAATGTTGCACAAAATTATTTTCTTTTTGCATACATTTTTACAAAATTACTGGAACATTGGTTGGCAAAAGTGGATGCCCTCTGCTTACTTGTCCCCCAACATTTGCAATGATGACCACAAAATAGGCATGTATTGTGGCAGTTGACTACAAATCCTATTCTTTTATACAATTTTGTGCTACTGCTACCATTTAGAATGCTATAGTTCCTGTAGTCCCCAGCACTGGTTATTATATAATAGAATACCCTTGTATTTTGTTCAGCAATACACTGATTTGCTTTGTTTAGATAGCAGTATAATAGTTAAAAGCTTTGCAGGGTCAGAAGTGTAGGCAAGAGAAAGAGAGCGATGATGCAAACCTAGAATTCTCACATTAGAATTCTGTATTTGCCAGGCTATAGCAAAACTGTCAGCTGAAAAAAAGACTCTCATAAGCAAGAGTGCTGTAGTCAATACTCATTGTAACTAGGGTGTTCTACACAGGGAGCCATAACAGCTTGTAAAGGTGCGCAGCTAGAAAGGCACTTAAATTCTACTGGGGCAATTCATTTTCTCAAGGCAGCAAACTCCTTAGAAATCAGGGTTAAGCATCAGTTACACATGCATCGGTGATGGCTTCCCACATATCTGCAAGTTGGCTTCCAGATCTCCGATTTTATTAAAACATTTTTAGAACATATATGTTCTATGTAGAGAAAAAAATAAAAATAAAGAAAAAAAGGTTTGCAAACAGGGCACCAACATTCTGTATAGAAGGGGTCGGCAACCTACGGCAGGTGGGCCGCACCCAGCCCGCCACGGCTAAATGTCCGACCCCTCAGTGCCCACATGCACCCGGCCTGAAGACATTTTCGCCCCTCAACTCTTCATTGTACAGCAGCCGGTATTACAGGGCTGGATGAGGGCGGGAGCTGTTGGAGTTAACTTTTTACATTAAACAGCAGGTGATTGGTTGCCGGGTGATCCTAGCAACCAATCACCAGCCTGGTAATGTGAAAAGTTAACTTCAGCAGTTCCTGCCCCCATCCAACCCTGTGATACCAGCTGATCTCTGCTCTGCTGTACATATGTTTAAGGTAGGAGAGTTCTGGGGATGGGAACCCATCTCCCCACCATGCTGGCTGGCGTCAGCCACCCTTCGGTGCCAAGATGAGGGAGGGGGCAGTAAAATCCAAATACCCAGCCACATGCTCCCTCAGGGTGAACTGGCTTTGTATTAGTGACGCACCTTAAAGTGAGGTAAACCTGTACTGTTATTATTACTATGTTAGGATTATTATCATCTTCATTTATTAGCAGGTGACTGTGGCCCTCCATGCATTCACATACATTGAATCTGGCCCTTAAGTGGAAAAAGGTTGCTGACCCCTGCTGTATAGTATATTTGAAGAAGGAAAAAGCAAGATGGGCTTTAGGTGCCAACAACAGACTCTTCAATAAAATCAATACAATTTTATTCTTTCCACATATGGTAAAAAATACCAAAAACACAAAAAGACAAGGCGATATAAACAATTCTCACTAGAAGACCCACCCACAGCAAAGGACAAACACCTGACACATCAATGAGATACGTTATTTGCTATATACTAAACATATAACGATTGAAGGGTCTTCCATGGGTAGGCAGTTTTGCTGTGTTTCGACGCGTTTAGAGGGAATTACTTGCTTCTTCAGGAGGTAAGGGAAGCAAGCTGTGTAGGTCCAAACAGAGGAGGGGGAGGGGTTTTAACGCGGTCAGGGGCAGTTCATATCTCTCCCTGGTGCAGGTGTGGGGGTCTACACAAAGCGGTAAGGCTCCAATTCTAGTATGATATAGACGAATAAAAACATGGTAGATCATAAGGCAAGGGCAGTAAGAGTTGGATATCACATCACCAAGCTCATTGAAAGGCATAAATGTTAGATAACCAGAATATCCTCTAATCAGGAGCTCATTAGGCCCTTGTCATCTGGGTATAGGGGGGTTTGCCTTCAATATCATACACAATCATCAGCCCCAACGGTAGCCAGAGTGTATCTAACAAGCCTCACAAAAGTTATAGCCTGCGCCCCACTGTCTGTTGGCAAATACCATATCTTATTGATGTGTCAGGTGTCTGTCTATTATTATGGGAGTGTCTTATATTGAGGAGTGTTTTTATCACCTTGTCATTCTGGTGTTTTTTTTACCATATGTGGAAAGAATAAAATGTATTGATTTTTTTTTTTTTTTTTGAAGAGTCTGTTGATAGCACCTCAAAAGTCCATCTTGCTTCTTCTTTCTTCAAATTTACGTGCTTTCCCCATGTAACAGAAAGCGGTAAAACAGGTCATTGGTGTGCAATTTGCTGTTCCTACATCACCTGCAACCAGGTCCCAAGTCCCAATCATCATTTTTGTATCCTCCCGTTCATCAGTTCCTCCTGTAATCTGTGGAGTTTTAGGCTAGGTCTACATATAGCTGTTACCCACATGCCGCGTTTGCACGGGCACAGAAGTCAATCCATTTGAAAAGGGTGCTGCACCAGTGGAAAACGCAGGAAAATGGTCCCTCTGCACCTTTACAAAATCATAGCTTCACTGAAACGGCATGGTGCTTTTGTGCCATGTGGTTTCATGGACCCGAAAGCTGCATTTTCAGATGCGTAAGGTGTCATTAAGAATTAGGAATTAATTAGGAAATAAAATAACTAAAATGGCAAAACTATTTTTTTATAGTTCTGGATAGAGTGGAGAGGGATTAGAACACCTAAAAAATTCTATTGTGTTTTGTGCCCCCGTTAGGGAGATTCACCCTCTCTATTTGTCCTGTTTACCATTATCAATGAAAGTAAAAGAAAAAACCTAAATTTTGGGTTGTCCCCAGTAAAGTAAGAGAGGGGAAATCTTCAAATAGGGACACTAGTTCTGGTGACCTGGGGGTCCCCAAGGAATTACCAGAGATTTCCTCTCACTTTCTGTTTGGCTATGGGACAGGAAGTGAAGGGAAATCTCTGCAATGGGAAAAAGATGGCAAAAATATACCTTGCAGGGGTTATAACACTCCCTTACTCTATCTAAAAAAAAGTTTTGCCTATAGCTGCTAAAGAGCCTCCAGGAGTGGGGAAAGTGTGCGATTTACACCCATGCTCGCACTCACATAAGTGTGAATCTATCCTTACATGTCCTTCTCATTTTGACCCCTGACAAATTTTTACTACCATTATCGTGGGGCAATCTTCCCTTTCAATACGTGATAAGCATCAGCATCCTATTGGAAACCCCCTCCGGTGTGTGATATCACTCTAATGTCACACTATTTCATACTGGGCCATATTACTTCTGGCTTCTTATGTATTTGACCCATGGAGTGGAGGTGGATGTCAAAACCACTCAAGATATAACGTCCTGCATTTTAACTTGCTGTGCAGAAAACTCACATCTACATTAAAGCATATGGTATGTAACAGCGTAGTAGAACATGTCATAGTCCCAATGTCTTGCATTCCACCTAACCACAGGTGTTCTGCACTTACCATCAAGCCCTTTCACACTGAGGAGCTTTTCAAGTGCCTGAAAAGCTCACAAAAACCTATTCCCAATAAAATCAGCGAATGCTTTCACACTGGGGAGGTGCGCTTGCTGGGCGGTGAAAATAAATCCAACAAGCAGCATCTTCAGAGCACTAAAAAAAGCCCCTCTCAATTGAAATGAATCGGAAGCGCCTCAAAATTAATTGAAAGCACCATGAGGTGCTTCAAAAGCGCCTCAAAATAGTCCTTGAAGCAGTTTTTGAGTGACGTGTCCCTAGAAAAATCTCAAAAACAGCGCAAAAGCACAAGTGTTTTATGGGCAGTTTTCAAGCGCCTCAGTGTAAAAGGGCTCTTATTCACTCTCTTTAAAAGAAAAAAAAAAAAAAAAAAGAAGAACAAAAAAAAATTTGAAATAAGTAAATATAATATACTTTCCTATCTATTTACTAATGCTAGAAGCAGAAGGATTAACAGTGTTTATTTAGAGAGTGAAGTTCCACTTTAAGGGCCGGTTCACATCACAAAAACGCAGTCTGGATGCATTTCTGCTTGCCCGTTTTTGATATATTCTGGTGCGTTTTTTCACCTATTTTTTTTTTTTTCCACCTCATTTTTTCTTCATTCTAAGTGACTCATTCCATCTCCCTTTGCATTCTGTTCATCTTATATGAGCTACCAAAGATATAATGTGATTAGGAGAAGATTTTGTCAGATTCAGGTTGTTTTCTTACCTCAGTTGGTAAGGCTGGATCTTTGTCACACCTTCTTGGGCTTCTAGGACTTCTGTGTAGGAGAGCAAATTATGCACATATAAATTTTACAAATTAATAGGTTATCAATGAAAACATACACATATTTAAGCAAACAAACTGTAGTGGTAGAAAAAAAGAAACAAAAAAAAAAAAAAAACTGCCACAGTAATCTAGTTGCATGCATGTCCTTGTCTCTTGTGTTGTGTAATGACATGTCAGCAAAAGGGACCACTGAACACATTGAGCGAATTAGAACATTGATACTCTCAGAAGTTATTATATAGGATTTATATAGTGCCAACAGTTTGCGCAGCACTTTACTTCTCTTTTATACTCGGAAAATCCAGCAAGAGTTACAGAGTATAAAAGAGAAGATAGGTGCCTAAGTGTAGCAATATGGTTACATTTAATGAAGGGTCAACATTTAGCAACTCACATGCTTGAGGATTAAAAGAGGCACATCTAAGTATGCTGGCATCCGGAGTAAAGCTGTCTACATAGACCATCCTCCTCACAGCCGCCTCTCACCGCTTTCAGTCGCAGTTGTGACTGGGAAGACAACCCTGCAGTAAAGCGATCTGAAAGCAAGGCTTGAAGTGCTCATAGAGCGCAGCGTGGAAGGGATGACGTTGATGGTGGTGAGGAGGATGGTCTATGTGTGTCCAAACTATGGTCCTTCAGCTGTTAAAGAGGTTGTAAACTCGTTTTTTTTCCCACCCTGCAAGAGAAAGACATAATGAGCTAGTATGCATGGCATACTAGCTCATGATGCAATACTTACCTTAGAACGAGCCCCCGCCGTGCCACTCACTCACCTCTATGACGGGCGACATGTCCAGTCGCCCGTCTTCCGGGATCGCGGCATCCGGCCATCTGATTGGCCAGAGCCGCGGTGACGTCACTCCCGCGCACGCGCGCGAGAGCCGACAGTCACGGCACGGGACTCTGAAGGAATGGCACGTTCCTTCAGAGCGCATGCGCCAGTGACGTCACTGGCTGCATATAAGGTAAATATCTCCTAAACCGTACATGTTTAGGAGATATTTACAGTACCTATAGGTAAGCCTTATCATAGGCTTACCTATAGGTACAAGTTGTAGAGGAGGGTTTACTTCCTCTTTAAGGAACTACAGTTCCCATGAGGTATTGTAAACCTCTGACATTCACAGACATAGCTAGGCATGATGGGAATTGTAGTTCCTGAACAGCTGGAGGGCCATAGTTTGGACACCCTTGTAACAGCTTTACCCCGGATGCCTGCATACTTAGATGTGCCTCTTTTAATCCTCAACCATGTGAGTTACTAAATGTGCCTTCATTAAGTGTAACCATATTGCTACACTTAGAGGCGCCTATCTTCTGTTTTATACTCTGTAACTCTTGCTGGATTTTCCTTCTAATCCCCTCGTGGAGGCTGCCATTTGTGGATGGACATTTTATGGTTACACAACCTATCACATTGCTATAATCTTTTTACATTGACTATAAACTGAAAGACTAACTGAATAAATAGTTGTGGAACGAATCAGCTGAGTTTCTATTATTTCTTATGGGGAAATTCGCTTTGATTCTGCATTGACAGGGAGCCCAAAACTCCTTCCTGGCCCAAAAGGCTGGCATCCTTTTTGAGGATCTTAAGGAACGTGGGAATGAAGGAATTCCTGAGCCAGTAGGCCTGATCAACCTGGTTCACAGTGCCAGAGGAGAAAGAGCATGCAGGTAGACACCCTTGATGTTCGCAGAAGCAAGAAAGTCCCCTTGGTGAAGAGAGATAATGGATATGTTGAATTCCATGCAGAATTTCTTGATCGAAAAAAAAGACACTCTGAACTTGATGATTCATGACGTGGTAAATACCCCCTTTTGTGTAAAGCAGGAGTGAATAAGATAGAGGAAAACCTCTAAAGCCATTCTGCCAAAGGAATTGTGGCAACGGTTTTGTGATCAAAGAGACAAAAAAGAGGGCATGATGAGAGATCTAACAATCTGTATGTCGACAATTTGGAGGGTGGGGGGACAAAAATACAGATGGTAACATTTGGATATCACCTCCTGCGCCCAGGAGACGTCGAAGCGTGTCCCTACTCTGGAAAAAGGGACACACTTTAGTGTCTTCAATATGCTGGTTTGCCAATATACTGGAAATCAGGACTTTGTAAAAAATTGCTGCCAAAGGTATTTAGTCAAAGAATCTATATTTTTCACTTGTGCAATTTCAGTTCCATGAAAAAAAGAGTCCTTTCCCTTTATTAAAGGTATATACATTATTTTGTGGAGCATCAATGGCACTCAGTGCCAACCTAGTTTTCACAGAAGATGTTCCCCTGTATAAACTGTGGAGGTCATATAGGGTCTCAAAATTCTCTTATTTTTAGTTTTTATTGTTGTCGTTTGTAGTTGTTTATGTTATCTGTGTCCCAATTGGGCATATTAAAGCTGAAATTTAGGTATGAATATGTTTAGGACTTGGACCAATGCAAGTATGTAAATATGCATATTCCATACCTGGCTGATTCCTGTGGAAGCTGAAAAGGCGGGGACCTCACAATTTCTACCTCGTGCAATCAGAGAATGCTTTGTACTCAGTGAGAAAATGCATAGGGTTCTAAGAATGGCTCCTGTGCCGAGCGCACAACCTCCTGTATTCATTAGGCAGCACAGCAGCCACTTGGAAAGGGACACGGTACTTAGTGGCGATCACTGTACTAGAGGTATCTACTAAGTGATTTCCAGCTTCCACAGGGATCCCGTAGGTATGGAACAAGCATGCTTGCAAGTGTTGAAAACAATTTGAGTTATTGACACCTGCACCCATCCCATGATTAAACCCTTGGCACAATACGCAAAATTAGTTTTAGGGTTTACTTAGGGCTCTGGGCCCATTAACACCAATACCATTGGACTGCGTTGCTCGACACAGGCCCAAAACAATGACAAGCTGGTATTCTTTCTTTCCAATAAATCTAGGTCACACCAACAATCTGTATTGATGTGCTCTGGGAGAAAATGGAACATACTGCATTTAAACACAGCCCAATACGCTGCAATGCACTATAATGTGTCAACACATTAAAAGAACCAAATTTGAGAGCATGTCAATTCAAGTGTGTTTAACGCATGTCAGCGAACATAGAGTTAATACAGCCTTTGGCTGGTCATAGATGGCTTGATGCTGAGACAATTCCAGTCCTGCAATCACCAACTGATTCAACAAAAGCCAGTTAAAAATTTCCTTAACCAGGTTAAAAATGATACACTGAACAGTGAATGCATCATATCAGATGCATTCACTGTTTGCCAGTGCCACTGTATTCAAGAAGCCATAGGTGCCCTGGCTGGATGAACACAAGCAATGTAGGATTGCCCAATGTCTGCAATGGATCTTCCTCCATCCACATTTTTAGCATAGATGTGGGAATCAACTGATTTTCTCTCTCTGTCAGCTTGTGGGCTGAAGGAGAGAACATTGTAACATATATGGCTACCTTATGTCTTTACAGTGTAAAGCCTAGCACACACAGGCCGAATATCGGGCCGCATCGACAGGTTCAATAGAAACCGGATGATATTTGGCCAGTGTGTACTGCAGCCGGTCAGACAGAAGCCAACCGGCTACCGATCAGCGTTCCCAGCCAATGCCTGAGCGCACTGACCGGAGTGTTCTGGTGGCAGGGGAGGACTGGGCCAGGGGGGCAATTGCCTCCTGGGCTGCTCTGATACCCCATTAAAAGGCTGCACCACTTTTGCCACAGACATACTTAAAGGATTCCAGGTGAAGAGAAGTTAAAAGTCCCCACCGCTGACCTACTGAGTGTGGGATGAAGACAAGGACAGAGCGCAGGCCTCCCCCCAGCACGGATGGTGTAAACTGTGTCTGAGCAGAGGTCGGTTCCATGCCCCATTGGAGACTCTCCTCCCCTAGCCCCTAATTACCCATGACCGAGCTCTCCCAGCTCCCCCAAACCGCCCCCTGATGGCCAGGTCGGGAACCTGGATTCGGCCGGTAAGTAGAGAGTACCTGGAGCGTAAAGTAAAGCAGTGCCATATCAAAAAAAATGGCCTGGTCAGAAATCTTCCGGAGGTCAAGTGGTTATTAAAGTGACTGGCCTCAGGTGATACCCAGAGATAAAAACAAATCCTCCTACATAAGTTCTCTTCTCTACATCCATTAAAAGTGCTGAATTTTTACAGCTTGTCTGAGAGTTCAGAAAAGAGAGGGCGAAGAGCTGAAGTTACACTCTGCAGAGCTCAGTGTGGAGAGTGCTGAGAACTGATTGGAAGGAAGGGACACACCCCCCTTCATACAGCTCACAGGAACAGACCTGAAACTGTCAATCAGCTGGAGGAATACTTGTAAGAAGTGATTCATGCTGATAGAGGAACAAAGCAGCAGACAGAAAGGACACTTATGCCTCTTTCCACTGAGCAGTATGGTTTGGTTCGGTACAGTTCAGTACGGTTCGGAACGTTACACCTTGATCAGGCTTGCGTTTCCACCGCCAAAGGTACCTCAGCTCAACAGTACCTCAACAGTATAGCTCCACCCTGTTGGTACGGTACTAATGTGCTTGGTACCCCAATGAAAGGGTCCCAAAAAAGTGGTACGGTTCGGAATTAGCGTACCATTCACAACTTTTGACAATGGAAACGGCAAAAATTGCGTACCGTACCGAACTGAACCATACCGCTCAGTGGAAACGAGGCATTAGGGGTAATTTACTAAAGGCAAATAGACTGTGCACTTTGCAAACTTCAGTTGCACTCTCCAAGAGCATTTGCTCCAGAGCTTAGTAAATGAGCAGAAACTCTGCTGACTTCCATCATCTAATGATGTGCAAGCAAAATTGCTTTTTTTTCTCATATTCCTTGCAATTGATCAGGAATTCTTTTCAAAGTGAAGCTCTACCTCATTTACAAAGCTCTGGGGCAACTGTCCTTGCAGAGGGCACAGTCGATTTGCCCTAGTGCTTTTAATTGAGACAAGCACACACTATAGAGGGGATTTTCTTTGTTCATATTTCGTGTTTACAACCACTTTAAGGAGAGAAGTTCATATCAGCCTCTTTCAATCCCTTGTACAGTAAAGTGGGGTACACACTATAAGAAAAATCAGGCAAACGACTCCCCGATTTACCTTGTTGTTTCACAGCAAATCACAACCAATGAAAGAATTATTCGTGCGAAAATTATTGTACAACAAAGGCTTTTTTTTGTTGTTTATGGTTTCTGATCATGCACGCCTTTCTTTTCTGATTCTTTTCGTATGAAAATCATACAAAAACGGTACACATTAAGCGAAAATCGTTTGTTCTGTTCCCATACGAAAAAACTTTTGCAGTTTGTTTCTTCAGGAATTTCTGTTCAGAAGGTCGGAATCGGCTGTAGAAAGTTGTGTACACACTATACGAAAATCGTACGAAAGTTCTTTGAAGGAAAATTCTAGCCCGATTTTCTTATAGTGTGTACAAGCCTTGGGGGTCCATTCACACCTGATCGTACCGATTTACTGGCGTTTTTTCTGGCTTTTTTTTTTTTTTAAAGTATTTTAGGAGTGTATTACAAGCGCTTTAGAAGTGTCTTACAAGTGTTTTACAGCTTCAGGCATTTTTGTTTAGCCATTAGAAAGTACTACAGGGAGAGGAAATTAGGGGTGTATGTAAAGCTGATATTTGGGCATTTTACAAGTGTTTTTCTGCTCAAGTCAGGCATTTCTATTGAAGTCTATGGGTCAAAAAATGCTTGTAATCGGCAAAAAAGCTCATGTACTTTTTTGAGCTTTAGGCATTTTGCTTCAGGCGACAGAACGCTGAAATGTGAAATGGGACCATTGAAATTAATGGGATTTTGCTTGTTGGGAGTTTTGGAGCTTCAGAGCTGAGCGCTTTACAAGCTGAAAATGGCTCAGGTGTGAACGGGGCCTAAGGCTCTCTTCACATTTAGGCGTTTTTGGGCGATTTTCTGCTCTAAGCCTCAGCTCTAAAAACGCCTAGCAAGACAAATCCCATTAATTTCAATGATCCCTGTTCACATTCTGAGCGTTCGGTTGCCTTAACCACTTTAGTTCCAGAAGGTTTTCCGCCCTTCATCACCAGGCCATTTTTTGCAATACGGCACTGCGTTACTTTAACTGACAATTGCACGGACATGCCATGCTGTACCTAAATAAAATTGATGTCCTTTTTCCCCCCAAAAAAAAAACACCTTTCTTTTGGTGGTATTTGATCATGTGTGCGGGGATTTTTTTTTTTTTCTTTTGGTGGTATTTGATCATGTCTGCGGGGTTTTTTTTTTTTTTTGCACTATAAACAAAAAAAAAAAACACAAGAAAGTTTTGAAAAAAAATAAAAATTGGGATTTTTGATTTTCTCTGATGTTCATTGATGGACACAGCTCCTGATCTTCTTAACCATTGGGTTATCCTGCCCCCTACAGGAGTAGGACACTAGGCAGAAAAAAAAAATCTGGCTACGCCCAAGGGCAGTCCCAGGGCGTATACTCCCTTTCTCTGCTATAAGTGCTCAGTTTTGTTACAGGGAGTGACAGAAGAATTACAACTCCACAGAGGGGTGGGTGCTGTGTCCGTTAATGAACACCAGAGAAATGGATGATTTTACGGTAAGTCAAAAATCCCATTTTCTTTTTCGTTCATTGACAGACACAGCTCCGGATCTTCTTAACCATTGGGACGTTCCAAAGCAGTGTTAAACATGAGGGGTGGGAACAGCAAACAGCGAAAAGGCCGACACTTGACCCATGATAGTATTTAAGGCCAGTTCTTGTTCAACCCATCCCCCAGTTGAAGAAAGGTCAAGATCCGAGCCACCGAAAAACAGCGAGGATGAACCCCAAGAGACTCACACCACGCAATGTACGTCTTCCACGAACAATGGTAGATGTTCCTAGAAGTATATTTCCTAGCGTTGGAATCACCAACTCAAACAAACCTCTATCTATCAGCACCTGGCGTTCCAACAGCCAAGCCGTCAAAGCCAGCGACTGTAAAGAGGATGAAAGATCCTTGGGACAGCAGATCCACCCTGAAAGGAGGCTTTCTAGGAACGTCGGGGACCAGCCACACCAGATCGGCGTACCAAGCCCGACGAGGCCAGTCTGGGGCCACTAAGATGACTGTAATCCCTTCTGCCTCGATCCTGCGTAGAAGTCTTGGCAGAAGCTTTAGAGGAGGGAAGGCGTAAACCAGACTATACTGACCCCACGGGGCCACCAGCACATCTGTGGTGTCCCCCAGAGAATCCCGTCACCGAGCGACAAACCTCTGCACCTTTCTGTTGAGTCGGAACGCCAACAGATCCCCCTCAAGATGCCTCACCAGAGACACAACTGATGAAACCCCTCCGGATGAAGGGACCACTCCCCTTGGTCCAACGCCTGCCGACTGAGGTAATCCGCCTGCCAATTTTCCACCCCGGGGAATGTGTATGGCAGAGAGGGCTGGAACAAACCCTTCTGCCCACCTTAGAATGCCAGCTATTTCTAGAGTCACCAGGACACTTCTTATGCCCCCCTGGTGATTGACATAAGCCACGGCATTGACTAATTGCATGCGCACTGGAAATCCCTAAAGACAATCCGTCTAATGTTCCTGGCACAGGACCCACTTGTCTTGTACCAGGGGAGTCCACGGGTCCGGTAACCAGCGAAGACGTACCCAAACCCCAGATACTGGTGAGGGTGCACCTTCATGCTGAAGGGGCCCAGTCCGCGGGTCTGGAGAAGCCCGCTCTCAAATTGCCAGACCAAGTTCGCTTGGATCCCCCGCAGGAGGCCCCAAAGGGCTTCGATTCCTTGTCAGTCGACCCTGAGGGACGAAAAAACTTTTTATGAGCCGAAAAGGAGGGCCCACGTCTATGACAAGGGTCCTTGCCCTTAGTAACCTGTGGAAGAAAGGTACTCTTCCCCCATGTGAGACCTTTAATGAGGTCATCCAGGGTAGCACCAAACAGGTGATCTCCTTGAAAGGGAGGATCAGTCAGGCCTTTTTAGAAGTCTGGTCAGCAGACCAGCATTTAAGCCAAAAGACACGCCGAAGGACCACTGCCGAAAGAGAGCCAAGCCAATAGTGGAGCCACATCCAAAGAGGCATCAGAGAAAAATTGCAGCCCCGGGACCAGCGTGTCCGCTAGCTCAGCAAAGGCAGGGGGGAGCTACTCCTCCAAGTAACTGCGCAAAAGCTTAGCCCATTCGGTCAGAGTCTGCAACACTAGGGCAATGGTGAATATCAGCCTCAGTGTCGAACCAGCCAGGGTGTACATATTGCGGGCCACAGCCTCCGCCTTCCTGTCAGCCGGGTCCTTAAAGGCCGGAGACTCTTCAACCGGAATCATGGCTGCCTTGTTTAATCTGGAAACCAGAGGGCGCCACCACCAGTGGAACAGTCCACTTCCTAAGAAGGGACTCCTCATAGGGGTATCACCTAGAAACTCACTTAGGGACCCCAAGGGGACGCTTTGGTCATCCCCACTATTTAGAGACATTTCTGTCAAAATAGGAGGGGAAAGGGAACACCTTTGCCACTCTGGATGGCTTGTGAGTGCCAAAGGGAACCTGCTCCTCCATCGCAGCTGCGTCCTCCAACTTGAAGTCTCAAGCACAGATACAATCGCCTTTTCGTGCGCGTTTGCAGAAGTGGAGGAATCTGCCTCACTATCTGAGGATTCAGGGTGCTTGGTCGCAGACCCAGCAGGGTTACCCGCGTCCGCCAAATCAGATTCAGGATTTGATGAGACAGATGAGGCAGGGGAAGGCGGGGGGCACTTTATGCCAGCCCATCGCCCAAAAACCACCTCCCCCCAGGACACAAAGGACTCCTGGACTGCCGTCAGCGCATCAATCGATGGATGGAACCCGGAGGGCCCCGCAGCCCCAGAGAGGGGATCAGGTTGGGAGATGTGCTCCAAAGACTCCATGATTTACCCCCGGTTGCCAGTAACAGAGCACCCAATCGACCCTCAGCAGAGAGGGAGAGGACCCCACCAGACTCACCACCCAGCAGAAACCAGGCACCGCAGCTACCAGGAGAATCTGCACTGCACATGCGGCGATCAAGAAATGAAAAGATCCAGGAGTCAGCACCAGGACATGAGGAGGGGCTCCCACCGCCGAAATTGCTGCCCAGGGGGCTCCACAGACCGTCGCTATTTTTAATGGCACACCACTGTAAAATGGCTGCCGGACTACACAAACATGGCCGCCGTGCATTGAGCACACAGGCTACAAGAAAATGGCAGCCCCTCGCGGCACCATGAAGCTCCCAGGGACCCAGGAGGGATCCTGAGTCCTCAGAAAATGGCACAGGCAGGAAGGGGGGCCCTGGCAGGAGTTCCCACCAGGTACAGTCCCCCCCCCCAACAGCCAATCGTCTTGTCGCTGGCGACGCACCCCCCACCCTCATTGCCAGCACAACACCCTGCCCCCCCCCCACCCAAGGCGGTGGACCAGGCCACCCCCACAGCCCAAGCGTCAGTGAAGGAGGGGGATGGTATGGCTCACAGGGTCCACCAGACAGACCGATAAGGGGGCACAATGGGAAGGAGGGGAACCTAGGGGTCCGAAAGTCCCATGGAGGGGCCCACATCCGCCCCAAATCCCTCCAGGGGAAGATGGTACTTACCATACCAGGAACCAGGCAGGCACCGCTGCAGACAGAACCTCCTCTCCATTGAAATAGGGGGGCTGTCAGCCAGGAGGAAAGCTGCAACTCGGGCCGAGATGCAACCTCGCAAGGTTTTTTTTACTCGCATGCCAGCCCCCGTCCGGTGGGGCTATGTCGCGGCCGACCTAGCGTGGAGCTGAGGCCTGCGCGTGCTCGCTGGCCAGACTGGGGTGACCAATGGATCTAGATTATCTAGCTCGTCGCCCAATCCGGCAGTTGATTGTAAATCTCACAGGAAAGAAAAAAAGAATCTATCGAAAAAGAAAAAAATGCATTCCCAGAACTAGGCCCTTACTCCTGACTAGGCAGAAAAAAACTGTGTACCTATAGCAGAGAGAGAGAGAGTATACCCCCTGTAGGGGGCAGTATAACCCAATTGTAAATAAGATCAGGAGCTGTGTCCGTCAAGGAACGAAAGAGAAACAATATTTTTTACTTTATGTATAAAACATACCTAATAAATAAATGTAAAAAAAATCAAATTTATTCATCAATTTAGGCCAATATGTATTCTGCTACATATTTTTGGTAAAATAAAATCCCAATAAGCGTATAGTTATTGGTTAGCGTCTACAATCTATTGAATAGATTTACGGAATGTTTACTAGTAATGTTGGCAAACGGCTTTTTTTAACGGGACTAAGACATTGCTTTGGACAAATCTGACACTAAGTGACGCTTTTTGGGGACCAGTGACACCAATACAGTGATCAGTGCTAAAAAAAAATGCACTGTCACTGTACTAATGACACTGGCAGGGAAGGGATTAACATCAGGGGCGATCAAAGGGTTAAGTGTGCTCCTAGGTAGTGCTTTCCATCTGTGTGGGGGATGCTTTGACTGTGGGAACACAGAGATCTGTGCTCCTGCTTAGCAGAAGCACAAAATCTCCATCTTCCTCCCTGACAGAACGGCAGTCTGCCTTGTTTACATTGGCAGTTCACCATTCTGCCACTCCTCCAAACGATTGGAGGGTCCCGGCAGACATCGTGTCCACTGGACCCGCTGATCGGCTCCTGCTGTGTCCAATCACAGCGCAAAAAGCTTGCTGGTAGTGAGTGTGCCCCAGAGCACGAGCCGACGTACAGGTACGTCGATTTGTGCAGGAGGGCCACAAGTATATCAGCGTGGGTTGGTCCTTAAAGAGGAACTCCAGGCACCTATAAAAAAAATATAAGAGTCAGCAGCAACAGAAACGTAGCTGCTGACTTTTAAAAAACCTGTCCTACGGTCCAGCGGTGAGCTCACCCAGCCATCTCCTTCTCTGTCCTCCCTTGGCGGTGCCAGCATCGTCACTATGGACACCCGGCTGTGACAACTTGCGGCTTCGCAGCCGGGCACCCAATGCGCATGCGCGAGTCGCGTGGCGCATACTGTATTGGTGGATGCAGTCTTCTGGGACCTGTCAGTGTCCCAGAAGACTGCAGCGGGAGGGAGGGTACCTGCCCCCTCTCCCGCTCCTCAAAAATGCCAGCTGTGCAAGAGGAGAAGGGAACGAGTCCTTAAAGCGGAACTTACCCTTTTGGGTGGAGTTCTGCTTTAAGTGGTTAAGCAAAATGCCCAGTACTCAAAAAAGTACATGCTTCTTTTTTGGCAGATTACAAGCGTTTTACTGCTTTTCATTGGCCACTTGTCAACTCAAAACGCCTGCACAAAAATAAAAAAACACCTTTAAAAATAGCAACCAGGGTCGTCTTTATTCTTGATTGGACCCTGGGCAAAAATTTTCTTGGGTCCTCTTGAATCCAACTATTTGGGGGCTCAAGGGGCAGCTGCTTTGGGCCCCACAACAATGATTAGACCCAGGACAGCTGCCCCTTTTGCCCTGTGTTAAAGACAGCCCTGATAGCAACACCTAGATGTGAACGAAGCCTAATGCCCCGTACACACGTGCAGATTATCTGAAGACTTTTGTCTTCAGATTTACATTTTCTATGTAGTGCAATGGCCTGCCGGATTGCATACAGATTGAAAGTGTTTAGGTTTGACCTCATATTATATGGTTTTGGTAAGTCTGCAGACAAAAGTCTTCAGATAATCTGCACGTGTGTACGGGGCATAACTCTCATACTATAAAGATGGAGGGACAGCAAGCAGGGGCCAATCAGGTGTTCCGAAACATAACAGAGAGTGACAGGCTGCTCTTTGTAAGTCATTTTCCAATCACAGAACGAGGGCAGGGAGGGGACCTGACTTTATTGCAATCCGCAATATAATTATTAATATAATAATTATAGAATTATTGTGGAGTGCTGCAGAAGAGGAAAATCAGGTCACCATCCTGGCTGTACTGTCAGGCAGAGCTATGTAAATCTGAGGACTGGATGGACATCTCTACAAATCCTTTGGGAAGTAAAGGATCTCCTACAAGAGAAAGGCTTTCAGCTGTGTACAGCAGCCTGCCTGGAGTTTAGCTGTGAAAGTTTACTAAAAGATAATTATGAGGATGTCAGTGTGTATGGCAAACCTGATAATGTCATCTGCAGCCCAGGAATAAATAGACCAGCACACCTGTAAACAAGCCACATCTGTCACCAGGCAGAGAAAGGAAGCATGCATTAGATTTCAGCAATCCAACTTGTATAGAGAGAATGCAGCCATGATCAGTGATGGATGGATGGATGGATGGAGCTGAGCTCCAGGATGTGCCTAGCACAGGTGCAGCACTCTATTCTTACCAATGGCCATGGCACAGTGCTCCTTGATCGCCTTGTATTTGTTGCCAGTCGCTTCCTTGTGCAGCTTTCTCAGGATGTCTTCCATGATTCCAGGAGTGGAAGGTGACGATGCTGGAAGCAGAGTGAGCCGAGGCCAGGATTTAATGTTGTCCCAGCCCCCTCTCCTCCAGGGGCTCAGTGCGCAGCATCCCACTGCTGATGAATCATCTCATGTCTCCAGCATAGGGGATGTCATAGAGATCTCTGCCTACCTCCTTCTATGTGAGTGGCAGAGGAGGGATCAGGGAGGAGGAGAGCTTCCCCACTGCTAATTATTCTATTACACGATCCTCATTTCCGAGCTTAGCCCAACACAAATGGAGAAGAATGGAGGGTGGGAAAATCCGGCCAGGGATTTCCTGTGGGTGGATTGAGCATGCATTGGCTGGGTGACAGGTGTGGGAGTGAGCATGCGCAGTACACCTCTCAGACCTGTCACCTGCTCAGCCTGTCACAGCTTATCGTGTGGGTACAAGTCAGCAGACACATGCATCTCTCCATAGGAGTAAAGACTTAGTCCACCTGGAAACATATTAAAACAAAAAAATGCACCTGTTGAAAATAGAAAAAAAATGTGCATTTACTATTTTTTGTATTGGAACCTGCTATGCATGGTGACTGCAACCAGTAAATTATTATTATTATATAGGATTTATATAGTGCCGACATTTTATTATTATTATAATATAGGATTTATATAGCACCGACCGTTTATTATTAATGTGTAGGATTTATATAGCACCGACCGTTTATTATTAATGTGTAGGATTTATATAGCACCGACAGTTTATTATTATTATTATATAGGATTTATATAGCACCAACAGTTTATTATTATTATATAGGATTTATATAGCACCGACCGTTTATTATTAATGTGTAGGATTTATATAGCACCGACCGTTTATTATTAATGTGTAGGATTTATATAGCACCGACAGTTTATTATCATTATTATTATTATTATTATATAGGATTTATATAGCACCAATAGTTTATTATTATTATTATTATTATTATATAGGATTTATATAGCACAAACTGTTTATTATTATCTATGTATAGGATTTATATAGCACTGACAGTTTATTATTATTATTTAGGATTTATATAGCACTGACAGTTTATTATTATTATTATATAGGATTTATATAGCACCGACAGTTTTTTTTATTATTTTTATTATATAGGATTTATATAGCACCGACAGTTTATTATTATTATTATTATTATGATATAGGATTTATATAGCACCCATAGTTTATTATTATTATATAAGATTTATATAGCACCAACAGTTTATTATTATTATTATTATTATTATTATATAGGATTTATATAGCACTAACAGTTTATTATTATTATTATATAGGATTTATATAGCATTGACAGTTTATTATTATTATATAGGATTTATATAGCATTGACAGTTTATTATTATTATATAGGATTTATATAGCATTGACAGTTTATTATTATTATTATTATTATATAGGATTTATATAGCACTGACAGTTTATTATTATTATTATTATTATATAGGATTTATATAGCATTGACAGTTTATTATTATTATATAGGATTTATATAGCATTGACAGTTTATCATTATTATTATATAGGATTTATATAGCTCCGACAGTTCACGCAGCGCTTTACAACTTGAGGGTAAACAGTACAAATACAATACAGTAGGAATCAGAGCTTACAATCTAAGAGGGAGGATCAAAACAAGAGGTAATAACTGTGGGGGATGATAAATATGAAACCACTCCCATTAGACCCAGTCAGAACACAATAGCTCAGTGGGGCAGATCGTCGCACTAACAGCGCATCGTTAGTACGGTGAGCCCGCTGGGTTGAACTAAAATAAAACATAACGTGTGTACCAGGTTATAGGCTATATTCACATGGGGAATTAGAGCCCAGCAGTCGATTCCTGCAGCAGGAATCAGATTTTTGTCTGAACAGCTGCACCTGTGAAGCATGTACAAAGCAATGACAGGCTGAAAGGAGCTACAGCTTCCTGCCACAATTCATGAGAGGGGACATGATAGCAATTTATAAATACCTCAATGGTGATCTGAGCATAGAAAAAAAGCTAATCAGTCGCAAGGATTGCATGAGGACTCAAGGGCACACAATGCGATTAGAGGAGAAGTGTTTTAACCACAGGCAACGTGGGGGGTTCTTTACTGTTAGGGCTACAGGATTGTGGAATTCTCTACCACAAGTGGTAGTTTCTGCTGGAAGTATGGCTACTTTAAAAAGACTCTTAGACGCACATCTGAAAGGATCAGAACATTAAGGGGTATGAGAGATGATTACGGCCATACACACCTACACAGGTTGAACTGGATGGACTATTGTCTTTATTCAACCTCACCTACTATGTAACTATGTATAACCAGTGGTTAGGGACAGATATTCGGCCATGGATGCAATATTTCTGTAGCCTAATGTAGCCTTAAGCTGGCTACACACTATACAATTTTTATACAATTTTCTTGTACAACTTTCCTTTATGTTTACCAAAACCAGATAATATGAGGTCAAACCTAAACACTTTCAATTTGTATGCAATTGGGTAGGCCCTTGCATTATATAGTGTAGTTGAAGGTAAAGCTAAAGGAAACTGAACAACAAAAATTGTATACAGTAATGTGTATCCAGTGTTTGTTTGGGGGAACACTATTGCATGTAAGC